>NC_080545.1:99184650-99469650 GCF_028640845.1 Ahaetulla prasina
CTGGAATCATTAGAGGCTTGTAAAAGCATTTTTTCTACAACCTCTTCGGCTGAAAAATGCTTTTAAAAAATGCTTTTAAAAGGTTCCTCTGACAATCCCAGCTGAGTTGCCTGATCGTCAGAGGCTTTTATTTTTCTTTTAAAGGCAAAAAAAAAAAAGTTTTTAAAAGAAAAGAAAAGCCTCTGACGATCAGGCAACTCAGCTGGGATCGTCAGAGCCTTTTAAAAGCATTTTTTACAACCTCTTCGGCCGAAGGGATTGTAGAAAAAATGCTTTTAAAAGTAAAAAAAAAAAGTTGGCCACGCCCACCTAGTCACATTAAACACCCCCCCAGCCACGCCCACAGAACTGATAGTAACAAATTTTATATTTCACCATAGGGGTAGGTCATATTTTCAGGGAAACATGGTAGATCAAGATGGATGGATGGATGGATGGATGGATGGATGGATGGATGGATGGATGGATGGATTAGATAGATAGATGATAAAGAGAGAGAGAGAGAGATGGATGGATGGATGGATGGATGGATGGATAGATTAGATAGATGATGGATAGATAGATAAGATGAGAGAGAGAGAGAGAAAGAGGGATGGATGGATGGATTAGATAGATAGATAGATAGAATAGAGAGAGAGATGGATGGATGGATGGATGGATGGATAGATTAGATAGATAGATGATGGATAGATAGATAAGATGAGAGAGAGAGAGAAAAAGAGGGATGGATGGATGGATGGGTTAGATAAATGATAGATAGATAGATAGATAGATAGATAGATAGATAGATAGATAGATAGATAGATAGATATGAGAGAGAGAGAGGTGGGGATGGATGGATGGATGGTGGCAGGCTCTACCAGAAGGAAAAGCCATTTAAAAATAAAATTTGCGCAACCAGAAAACAAACAAAGCGAGCTCAGAGCTGCAAGAGTCAGACGGACTCCATAGAACCACCAGTGGCTCTTTCTGATCCATTCCAGGGATGCCCTCCGCCTTTCAGGCCTCAGCAGCATGCATAGGCAGTTTCTGGAGCCGCCGTCTCTCACCGCCATGGGGTCCTTTAGACGCGGCACGAGCCCCAGTGCCTCCATCCCTTCCGCCATCCCTGACCACAGGTGAGTGAGAGATGCGACTCCTTTCAGGGACCTTCTCCAAAACATCCCTTTTTCTGATTAACTTCCCCGAACGAGAGCCCTCAAGAGAACTCGGACTACAAGGCCCATGGTCCCCGGTCAAGGACTGAATGCCCCCGTTGCTCTTTATCAGGGAGGCAGACAGCCAGCCTGACAACCAACCGTGCAACAGATTAAGGGCGCCTGTTCTGTCTCCGTCCCCACTTCAGACCCACGAGCTGGCCTTCAGCCAGTGGATTCACAGCTCTTATCAGTCTTGGCAGAGAAACCGCAGCTGCCTGCCAAAGTTCAAACAAATGACTCACGTAGCAAGACTTTCAGCTCTTTTTAAAACGGTTCAGCTAAACTTTTGCTTCCCGTGGAGTGAGAGCAGTCCCAAAGCTCCTTATATATCCTGTGGGGTGGGGCTCCTGCCCCACCCTTCCCTTTGATGACGCCGCCTCTCTAATCTTCTGAAGCACGGGTCAAGCCAAGCTTGATGATTATCATCAGCTGGGTCTGAAGGCGTAGCCTGGGGAAGGGAGGAATCAGGGGATGATGGCCTCATTACGTCCTCTGACTGGTCTGGTTCTGGCTCCTGGAGCCGAGCCAAAGGAATCGGTGCTCCCGAGGTAAGCCTTACCGGCCCTTCCCCCTCACTCTCCGAGTCACTTTCAGCCATGGGGCCAGGTTCGGGGGCTGGAGTCACAACAGGCGCCCATGACTCCGCAATCTAGAAATTGGCGAGCCTGCAAAACCTTGGCGCCAGCCAAGTGGTGGAGTAGATCACCTGCAGAGTCCATGACTAACCTGTTGGCTTGTGATTAGACACACACACACACACACACCCATGAACCTGGACCCCTGCAATGCAATGCACTACAAGACCCATGATCCCTAAGCAAGGAACGCCCCCATCTCTCTGTCAGGAAGGCCTCATGCCCAGGAAGGCCTCCGCGTGCACAGAGAACTGGCGGAGCCCACATGATGTGGCTTCTCTGTGGTGGGGGGGCTTGTAGCTTAGCGTTTCTGGGCATTGACCTCCTCCTCCTCCTCCTCCTCCTCCCCCTTTCCTTGCCTCAACCACAGGGAATCGGGTCAACCAGCCAAAAAGTCCTTCGCCGATTCTGGAGCACCCCTTTCTCCCAGCGTATCTTCCAGCCGCACCTCCAGGCCCGTCCCCACACCTGGGGCAGAAGGCGCCAATGAAAAAAGCCAACAAGGTGGGCGCCAATTCGAAGCTCTGAATACACATCAGGAGGGAGGGAGGGAAGGAAGGAAGAGGAAAAGGGAGAAGGAAGGAAGGAAGGGGGAAAAGAGGAAAGAGAAGGAAGGAGGGGAAGGGAGGAAGGAAGGAAGAAAAAGGGAAGGAAGGAGGGGAAGGGAGGAAGAAAAAGAGGGAAGGAAGGAAAGAAGGAAAAGGAAGGGAAGGAGGGGAGGAACGAAGGCAAAGGAAAAAGGGGAAGAGAAGAAAGGAAGAAAGAAAAGGGAAAGGAAAGGGAAAGGGAGGAAGAAAAAGAGGAAAGGAAGGAAGGAAGAAAAGGAAGGAGGGGAAGGGAGGAAAGAAGGAAAAGGAAAGGAAGGAGGGGAGGAAGGAAGGCAAAGGAAAAAGGGAAGGGAGGAAGGAAAAGGGAAGGAAAAAGAGGAAAAGGAAGGAGGGAGGAAAGGAAGCAAGGAAAAAGGGAAGGAGAGAAAGAAGATAGAAAAAGAAAAGAAAGTCACATGGTCCCTTTCTCAAAGCAGACACTCCCCCCCACCCCCCAATTCCCTTGTTCTCTTTTACAGAGGCCGACCGTCCGGCGGACAGCAAGGAAAAGAAGACGCCCAAACACAAAAGCCCCTCCCCACACCTCCCCCCCACCGTCACCATCCGTCCAGGATCCAACACCAAGCCTGTCCTTCCTCCCATCCCGTCCGGTCGGAAGAAAGCTAAAGCAGCCACCGCAGACAGCTACGCCTCGGTCGTGTGGCTGAAGCCCTAGCCTTGGGACCCCCTCTGTGTCCCGTCCAGTCCTCCCCCCGCGCAACGCCTTTGACTCCCGAGTAGCACTTATGGGCCCCGACTCGGCCTCTGGGCCCCCAGATGGAAAGCCCACTTGAACCAACCGACTCGGCGTAAGAAAATGTCTGGTGTGTTTTTTTTAAAAAAAAGACTTGGTTGGTGACACATTAATCCCTCATTTATTTCTGGTGGCTTCCTGGTGCTCTTTGTGAGTTTATATATAAATATATATAGCTCTTGAACCACCTGACAAGATTTTTTTCCGGATAAAAAAGGGAGAGATTTAGCAGATTATAATGTTATTTAGAACAATATTTCTATTTTCCCCTGCCATAATGTAAGAAACCTGTTGGTCCCGATATCAAATGAGCGCCTTACTGTACAATTTCAAGCATTCCTCGTCTATTTAGCTCCTTTTAAATAAAGATTTATTTTCCCATGTGATGTTGGTTGTGTTTTTTTTTATTATTTCAATCAGGGGCCAAAGTTGTTCTGTCCACTGAATTTCATATAAAAGTAAACCAAACTGAGCCAAGGCATCAAGGAATTCTGGGAGTTGAAGTCCGCAGACCTTAAAAGTTGTTGTGGTCAAGAAACACTGATTTAGAGACAGGGGGAAAAAAATAGATCAGGAAATCTGTATTTCACAAACATTCTTTATTGAATAAATTCTCTTTTCAGCCAGGACCCACATAATTTTTTTTTTTAAGAGACACCCATACTACAATCCCTTTACGCCTTGCAAAAGTTCCTCTTTTCAAACCCAAGACCTTCAAGGGATGGCTTAAAATTATCTTCTTGCTTAAAACATCGGGCGTCTCAATACTCAGATGAAGTTTATGGTGAGAGAATCCTATCCAAACCTTATTCCCGGCGTGTGGGATGGGGTGAGGTATCGTGTGGACAGAAAATACCAGAATTACCATGAAATATGAGAACGATTGTGCTCACGAGACGAACCAGATTTGATGTTCACAACAAAGGGGGCTTCTGTGCTTAATTTTTCCTGCAACAAACACAGTACGTCTACATTGGTTGGCTAGCTAATACAATGTGGGTTTATTTGTGGTTGGGCCAAACGCCGTTCAAGAACGATGGCTTCTTCGTGTTGGCTTCAAGCAACGGAGGAAGAAAGGAACAAAGTGACTTGCACTCTTTGCAGCCGCTAAACCAAGCCTGCATTTGAGCAACTAACTGAGACAGGAAACCATCTTTGGCCAACGAAGAAGAGGTCTTGCAAAACCCGCAACAGGCTTAACCGAGTTATGTCAATGAATCACTTTTCTGGGTTGACACCAAGTGTTCAACTCAGAGGTTGGCTTTTCACAAAACTGCTACGCGACAGTGGGAAAAAACAAACCAGGTTTAAGGGGAACCTAATTTATCTGGCTGGGTGCTTGCTTGCTGCCATTCTATCTTTTAAGGGAGTGCTTTGAACCCCCCCAACCATGTTTGCGTGCATGCATCCTAAAGAAACCTGCAAAGGCCCAGATGCGAACAATTCCAGGGCATCGCAATTTAACACAACCCAATTCGGCTACGGTGAAGATGGGGAAGTTCACCCAAAAATGATAAGAACAAAAATGGTGCTTTTTTAAAAAAAAGTCAACCTTTCCTGATTCTCAGTGACTAGACAAAGCTAGGCAGGTTTGTTGGCAAGGTTTTTTGGAACCGGTTTGCCACTTTCTCCTTCCCAGGGCTCAGAAAAAATGGGTGGCTCAGTTTTTAAGGCTTTGTGCCTAAAACAGGACTAGAACTCACGGTCTCCCGATTTCTGGTGCCTTAACCACTTCACCAAAGTAACCGGATGAGATGCATTTACGGATAAAAGAAGAAAGAAAATACTTCTCCATTATTTGTGTTCCTCAACCTAGCAAGTTTAAGAAGCATGGACTTCAACTCCCAGAATTCGCCATACTGGGGGATTCTGGGAGTTGGAAGTCCACGCATCTTAAAAAGTTGTTGAGGAACACGGATTCATAGCACCGAGGAAAACAACTCTACTTGCTTGTCAACGCAGATTATAAATATGCACAAACATCGCAAAAATAAAAAAATAAACCCTCAAAATCTACGGACGTTTAAAGGAGGCGATCGCACAGTAAAAAAATGAGCTTTCTTAAAACTCATGGTCAGGAAGGGGAGCAGGTACAGGTGGATATGTATGTTCCGATGGAGACCTGGTTTGGAGACGACCTTGTGGCAGACAAGAAGGCTCCCTAGATAGACCAGGAACCTTTGCAGAGCTCCCATTTTAGATCAATTCAGAAACCAGTTTCCCAGTTGGTTCATAGTGGTCTGGCTTATTCCGTCGTTCCTGGCCAGCCATCTCCATTCAGACTCTCACCAAAGAACAGGAGAACATCTGAAGAAATTCTGGAACAATCTCAATCTCATCTGCGCCTCTCAACCTCAACAACTTTTCAGAAGTTGCGTGGACTCCCAGACTTTCTTGTGACATGTTGAAGTCTACATGTCTTCTTGAAGTTGTTGAGGTCGAGGAAGACTGCTCTGGATTGTCCCAAAGGAACCGGAGGGATAGTCATCCCGTTTGGCCAAGATTTTGCCTTTCAAGAAAGTTGGATAGTCTTCCTTGTCCTTCGCCAATAGGCCCGTTTCTATCTAGGGACACTTAGGTATCTAGACCAGGGGATGTCCAACCTTGGCCACTTTTAAGACCTGTAGACTTCCCAGAATGCCACAACCAACCCTGCTGGCTATGGAATTCTGGACGTTGGAAGTCCACAGGTCTTAAAGGGACCAAGATTGGACATCTCTATTTTAGATGAAGGTCGTGAGATTTGGTTTCTTCGTGTGTATCGGGGAGAAAGATCTGGAGAACTATCTAGCCTACCTTCTATTCACCAATTAACAGACAGAGAGCGAGCTACTGCTTAGTCCATCTGATTTCTGAGGGACCAACTTTGGATGATACTGGTTGGGCCAAGATGACAAATGGGTGATCAACGCTCCCCTCCAACCCCAAAGCACCTTAACCCACACCTGGCCAAGGACACCCAGTTCTCACTGGCATGGCTCTTCTGTCCCCAGCAGACCTCAAGCTTCTGCAGATGTTCTTCAACCATGACTGGATCACTCAAGAAATGGGAGAACGGGCCATTTCTACACTGTAAACCAGACTATCATAGAGCAACTTCCACATATCATCATCTTCTTGTTGTTGTTTTAATGATCCCATAATCCCTTGCGGGGTGGAGTCCGGGAAACTGAATGGAGCTAGCAAAGTGTTTAATGACCGGTTGCCCTTCCTGTTGCCAATACGGAGTTTTGTTCAGCAGATATATTCTCACCGTGCACAGAGAGAGAGAAATATCTGCCTCTACCTAGGATCGAACTCACAGGCTCCCGATTGTGAGGCGAGAGCTCCAACTCTAGGCCGCCGCACCACCACGTATTTGTTTTAAAGTCTGAGTTTGAGCCCAATCAGTTGATATCCATGAACCGAAAGAAACCGATGCTGAATATTTGGGTTGGTTTTTTTTGCAAACTTTGGGGGCAAAATTGCCCAATTAATGGAGTTGCAGGAGGTCCTCCAATCCTCTTCAGTCAAAGAAACCGCCTTATCATTGTCACCTCGACAACCGAAAGATGCAAAAAACCATTATCCCTTCTATAAGGGAGGTGGCGCCAGCTTGGCCCAGCCAAGAGTTACGATGGTTGCGTTACAAAAATCAACACGTCAATTCCTGCCAGCGAAGAATCGGACTCCTTTTCCGTCCTAACGGTGCGAAACGCTCGAGCAAGAATAAAGGCCTCAGTCCAACGGAAGGCTCCCCATCATCATTCCTGCTTCTTCTCCACCTTCTTGGCCCCACAGGGTCGGACGAATCCCAGATTTTTCCACACTTCCGTATACAACAACATCCCCACAAAGACCAAGAAGGTGCCCAGCCAATGCCAGACGGTGAAGGAGTTCTGGAAGTAGAGGATGGAAAAGATCAGGCTGACGAACTTCCGCAGCGTCACGACCAGCGTGACCGTCAAGGAGGTGCACTCGGTGGTCAAGATGAAGACCCCCCGGATGCAGATGTATCTGAGAGAAGGGTGGAGTTAAGGGAAAAGAGAGGGAGGGAAGAGATCGGAGAAGACGTGAAGATGGCGTCCTTCCACCTGGGATGCCAACAGGAAGGTCTACCTGGCTTGTGGGTCACTTCTCCACATGAAAACCTCTTCTGGGAGTGTTGTGTCTGCGCCCCCCAAGCCGGGACCCCTGCCAGAAAGTGACTTGGAAAGTGAGGGGGAAGGGCCATCAGGACTTACCTCGGGAGCACCGGCTTCCCTGGCTCAGCTCCAGGAGCCAGAGGCAGGCCAGGTGGAGGAGATCACGAGGCCTCTGTCCCCTGACTCTTTCCCCCCCCAGGCCATGCCTCCAGACCCGACTGATGGCAATCAGGCCTGGCCGGACCCTAGGTTTCGTAGGCAGGAGAGGCGGGAACAACAGAAGCAGGGGTGGGGCAGGCCTAGGAAGTGCTGAGTCATGGAGCCACACCCCACAGGATATAAAAGCAGCAAGGGCTGCTATACCTCTTCATGGCAAGCAAATCAATTGCTTAACTAGAGTTGAAGCACTGTTTGTTCCTGGTTGACTCATCAAGAGAGATAACAGAGTCACTTGGCAGACACTCGCTAGTTTGCTGCCAGAGCTGATAGTGCCCACTAATTAAGCCATCACTCGGACTGAGGCGAGGGGGACAGAACAGGGGGTTTCTTTGATCTGCAGCTTCTTTGATCTGGTACCAACTGGATATTCAATTTATTTAAAATACCTATATACCTGCCCATCTTACAATCAACTCTGGGTGGCTCCCAATCCAAAGTAAAAAAAAAACAACATAATAAAAACCATTCAAAATGCAATAAAGCTAAGAACGTGAAAAGCAACAAAAAAAATCTATATGGGGGGAAGCTTTATGGAAGGCTAAAAGGGTGGGGGGGGGTCTGCTGAATTTCAGGGGGTGCCTCATAGGAGCAGGGGGCTTCCTAGATCCCTTCGGATGGCAATATTTAGGGGAAGGGACAAGGACAAGGACCGTCTCTCCAACCTATCTTTAGGAGATGGGATGACAGAATCTGGTGGGCGGAGTGAAAAGAGGAATCAGCCTAGAATTCCTATGTGGCCGCAAGCAAAATAAGTCCAATCCTCTTTGAGAGCCATCAATCCTTCTCTAACAAAGGGGCCTCTTTGGCTCAGACTGCTAATGCAGTCTGTTATTAACAGCAGCTGCTTGCAATTACTGCAGGTTCTAGTCCCACCAGGCCCAAGGTTGACTCAGCCTTCCATCCTTTATAAGGTAGGTAAAACGAGGACCCAGATTGTTGGGGGCAATAAAAGTTGACTTTGTATATAATATACAAATGGATGAAGACTATTTCTTGACATAGTGTAAGCCGCCCTGAGTCTTCGGAGAAGGACGGGATATAAATGCAAATTTAAAAAAAAAAAAACTCTAACCAGCTGCTGGCCTTAGTTGAGAAGATTCCTGTTTCCAGCCTTGCACTGATGGGGTCTTACCTAGTTCAGGGAACATCTGCAAGGCAACCTAGCTCACAGACTTAACATCTTCTTTTAATGACCCCATAATCCCTTGCGGGGTAAGAGTCTGAATGGAGCTAGCAGAGTGTTTTACTGGCTGGATGCCTTTCCTGTTGCCAATGCAGAGTCTTGTTCAGCAGATATATTCTCATTGTGCCCAGAGAGAGAGAAATATCTGCCTCGACCTAGGATCGAACTCACAACCTCTTGTGAGGCAAGAGCTCCACCTCTAGGCCACCGCACCACTCCAAAACCTTAACAAGATGCAGGACTCTAACAAGTCACCCTCTGTCATAGGGAAGCCAGGAATGTTGGCTGAGCCTCAACCTCACTGTTCTAGTCCGCCTTAGCTATGAAAGCCAACTGGGTGACTTTGGGCCAATCACCAGGAGACGGGAGTTCTAGTCCGCCTTAGCCATGAAAGCCAACTGGGTGACTTTGGGCCAATCACCAGGAGACGGGAGTTCTAGTCCGCCTTAGCCATGAAAGCCAACTGGGTGACTTTGGGCCAATCACCAGGAGACGGGAGTTCTAGTCCGCCTTAGCCATGAAAGCCAACTGGGTGACTTTGGGCCAATCACCAGGAGACGGGAGTTCTAGTCCGCCTTAGCCATGAAAGCCAACTGGGTGACTTTGGGCCAATCACCAGGAGACGGGAGTTCTAGTCCGCCTTAGCCATGAAAGCCAACTGGGTGACTTTGGGCCAATCACCAGGAGACGGGGAGTTCTAGTCCCGCCTTAGCCATGAAAGCCAACTGGGTGACTTTGGGCCAATCACCAGGAGACGGGGAATTCTAGTCCCGCCTTAGCCATGAAAGCCAACTGGGTGACTTTGGGCCAATCACCAGGAGACGGGGAGTTCTAGTCCCGCCTTAGCCATGAAAGCCAACTGGGTGACTTTGGGCCAATCACCAGGAGACGGGGAGTTCTAGTCCTGCCTTAGTCATGAAAGCCAACTGGGTGACTTTGGGCCAATCACCAGGAGACGGGGAGTTCTAGTCCCGCCTTAGCTATGAAAGTCAACTGGGTGACTTTGGGCCAATCACCAGGAGACGGGGAGTTCTAGTCCCGCCTTAGCCATGAAAGCCAACTGGGTGACTTTGGGCCAATCACCAGGAGACGGGGAATTCTAGTCCCGCCTTAGCCATGAAAGCCAACTGGGTGACTTTGGCCCAATCACCAGGAGACGGGGAGTTCTAGTCCCGCCTTAGCCATGAAAGCCAACTGGATGACTTTGGGCCAATCACCAGGAGACGGGGAGTTCTAGTCCCACCTTAGCTTTGAAACCCAGCTGGGTGCCTTTGGGCCAATCACCAGGAGACGGTGAGTTCTAGTCCGCCTTAGCTATGAAAGCCAACTGGGTGACTTTGGGCCAATCACCAGGAGACGGGAGTTCTAGTCCCACCTTAGCTATGAAAGCCAACTGAGTGACTTTGGGCCAATCACCAGGAGAGGGAGAGTTCTAGTCCCACCTTAGCCATGAAAGCCAACTGGGTGACTCTGGGCCAATCACTAGAAAAGGGAGAGTTCTAGTCCCACCTTAGCTATGAAAGCTAACTGGGTGACTTTGGGCCAATCACTAGGAGAGGGAGAGTTCTAGTCCCACCTTAGCCATGAAAGCCAACTGGGTGACTTTGGGCCAATCACTAGGAGAGGGAGAGTTCTAGTCCCACCTTAGCCATGAAAGCCAATTGGGTGACTTTGGGCCAATAACTAGAAAAGGGAGAGTTCTAGTACCACTTTAGCTATGAAAGCCAACTGGGTGACTTTGGGCCAATCACCAGGAGACGGGAGTTCTAGTCCGCCTTAGCTATGAAAGCCAACTGGGTGACTTTGGGCCAATCACCAGGAGACGGGAGTTCTAGTCCGCCTTAGCTATGAAAGCCAACTGGGTGACTTTGGGCCAATCACCAGGAGACGGGAGTTCTAGTCCTGCCTTAGCCATGAAAGCCAACTGGGTGACTTTGGGCCAATCACCAGGAGACGGGAGTTCTAGTCCGCCTTAGCTATGAAAGCCAACTGGGTGACTTTGGGCCAATCACCAGGAGACGGGAGTTCTAGTCCGCCTTAGCTATGAAAGCCAACTGGGTGACTTTGGGCCAATCACCAGGAGACGGGAGTTCTAGTCCCACCAGGCCCAAGGTTGACTCAGCCTTCCATCCTTTATAAGGTAGGTAAAACGAGGACCCAGATTGTTGGGGCAATAAAAGTTGACTTTGTATATAATATACAAATGGATGAAGACTATTTCTTGACATAGTGTAAGCCGCCCTGAGTCTTCGGAGAAGGACGGGATATAAATGCAAATTTAAAAAAAAAAAACTCTAACCAGCTGCTGGCCTTAGTTGAGAAGATTCCTGTTTCCAGCCTTGCACTGATGGGGTCTTACCTAGTTCAGGGAACATCTGCAAGGCAACCTAGCTCACAGACTTAACATCTTCTTTTAATGACCCCATAATCCCTTGCGGGGTAAGAGTCTGAATGGAGCTAGCAGAGTGTTTTACTGGCTGGATGCCTTTCCTGTTGCCAATGCAGAGTCTTGTTCAGCAGATATATTCTCATTGTGCCCAGAGAGAGAGAAATATCTGCCTCGACCTAGGATCGAACTCACAACCTCTTGTGAGGCAAGAGCTCCACCTCTAGGCCACCGCACCACTCCAAAACCTTAACAAGATGCAGGACTCTAACAAGTCACCCTCTGTCATAGGGAAGCCAGGAATGTTGGCTGAGCCTCAACCTCACTGTTATTGTCTGCTAGATATCTTCCACAAAAAAAAGATACTGAGTTATGACATTCATCATGAGATACAACCACATGGTGGGTAAGCTGAGCCCAATCAACGGCATTTGGATGAGTCCTGTGGAGAAGAGAGGAGGGTGAGTTGGGACCCTTTAAAGAACATGCAACATGCTAAGCAACCAGTCTTAAGTTGAGTAACTCCACTCCAGGAGTGAAATGCTCTGAAGTCTGCTACTGGTTTCTGAGTTTGCAAAGGTAAGTAGAACAGCGAGGGGGTGTGGAACAGCTGTGCTGCGTGATTTAGATTCGCTAGAAAGTGGGATTTCCTGCTTTCTAGCGAATATAAATCACCCAGCACAGCTGATTGTCGCACAGCTGATCGTTGGAACTTTTTTTGAACTTTTTAAAACATTTTTTTTACTATCGGTTCCGGCGAACTGGTAGTAAAAAATTGCTTAAAAAGTATGTTTAAAAAGTTGCGACAATCAGTTATGCGATAATCAGCTGTGCCGCATGATTGTCGGAACTTTTTTTGAACTTTTTTAAAGCAATTTTTTTACTACCGGTTCAGGCGAACAGGCCCGAACCGGTAGCATTTCACCCCTACTCCATTCTGTCCTGAAAAGGACAACTCAACAACTACCAGAATCCTCCTAATTTTAAGCGCGGGCCTGCCATATTTCGGTTTCAAATTAAAAATAAGCTCTCCATAGCAACTCACTGGTTTGATTGAAGAGAAGTCCATGCCTGTAAATATCCGGAGCCAGGAAGAGAAATCCCGGAAGTGGAAGGGCATGCTAGGAGGAAAAATCAAACAAAAGTTTGGAACAGAACCAACAAAACTAAGTTTGCACCATAATCCTCACCGTGCCTGCAGAGTTGAAGCCCACCCATCTCAAATCATGCTGCCTGGGGAATTCTGGGAGTTGAAGTCCTCCCATTTTAAAGCATGCTGGCTGGGGAATTCTGGGAGTTGAAGTCCACCCATCTCAAAGCATGCTGGCTGGGGAATTCTGGGAGTTGAAGTCCACCCATCTCAAAGCATGCTGGCTGGGGAATTCTGGGAGTTGAAGTCTACCCATCTCAAAGCATGCTGGCTGGGGAATTCTGGGAGTTGCAGTCCACCCATCTCAAAGCATGCTGGCTGGGGAATTCTGGGAGTTGAAGTCCACCCATCTCAAAGCATGCTGGCTGGGGAATTCTGGGAGTTGAAGTTCACCCATCTCAAAGCATGCTGGCTGGGGAATTCTGGGAGTTGAAACCTACAGTAACCTGACATCTGGGGGAAACCACTTAACTCCTGCAAATTAAAACCAGATAAACGGGACGGTGGGGGACACCTACATTGTAGAAGAGAGCTTCCTTGGAGTGTTTTCCAAACTTCTTATAGATGGTTTCTTGGAAGATCCCCATCAGGGCTGACATGAGGAGGGCAAAGGTCAAAGCCGCGATTCCTAAAACATAAAGCCGATGTTGAAACCAACGTTCTGGATCTGCCTTTCAGCAAAAATCCCCAAGACTGGGGATCTAAAAACTATTTAACTAAAATGAGATTCCTCAATCTCAGGTTTGACTATGTGAACACGTCCACCTAGTTTTCTTGGCAATGATACAGACGTGGTTTGAAACTGCCTTATTCCAGGATATGTTTCAACTTCCCATTTACTTCATCTTAGCTTGTCGGGAACTAACCGAGGTTGCTTAAAAGGTTGTCACCCAGCAAAACCAACCTTAAGAGACCGAGGGATATATAGCCTCAAAGTACACTGTTCAACACAGCACGAAAACAATAGAAATTGCAGCTTCAACTGCAGAGTCCTTGGTGCTCTCTGAGCTTGGTGGTTTTCTTGCAGACGTTTCATGACCCAACTAGGTAACATCATCAGTGCTAGAAGGGAGGGGGTTTTGTTCTCTGTTTATAAATGAGTGGTTTGCCCGGTCAATGTTGGTAGGTCTCAAGTGGGAAACTATGAGCATCCTAGACCAACATTGTTGGAGAATTCCTGGAAGCATGTTCGCTAGTGTTGATTAATGCACCTGTTGCCCGCATTGTGTAGGCGGAGGGAGCAACGACATAAATTTAATCAGGCCAGAACAAAGTACCACAAAAAATAACTGGCAATGGAACAAAGAGAAGGCCAGGCCACAAATTACATCTGATTTAATGTGAAGTTTAAATGAAGCAGACCCAATTCAGGAATTACACTAAGTAGTATTATTATTTTGGAATCGCCCTTCCCCTTCCGCCACACCATAAAATTAAAAATATAGTGGCTGGTTCAATTTGTAGAGTTTGGCTTGGAAACAGGATTCTGTTTTGTGCCCCTTCCCTGACGACCTCGGCTCAGATGTGGGTTACCGTAGGGAGCAATTACAGACCTAGGAGCCACCAGAGGAAGGCAGAGATGCTCTCCTCGTCTTCACTCGCACCCGGCACAGAGCTCTACAAGGGAGGGAGGGACAAGAGAGAAGAACGGATGGATTGATGGAAGAAAAGGGGGGGGGAGGGAGGGAGGAAAAGAGAGAATGATGGATGGATCAAAAGAAGGAAGGAAGGAAGAGGGAGGGAGGGAGGGAGGGAGGGAGGGAGGAAGGAAGGAAGGAAGGCAAAGAGAGAATGATGGATGGATCAAAAGGAAGGAAGGAAGGAAGGAAAAGAGAATGATGATGGATGGATCAAAAGAAAGAAGGAAGGAGAAAAAGACAGAGGAAGAAGGAAGGAGGGAGAAAGAGGAAGGAAGGAAGGAAAAGAGAGAATGATGCATGGGTCAAAGGAAGGAAGGAAGGAAGGAAGGAAGAAGAAAAAAAGAAGAGAGAATGATGGATGGATCAAAAGAAGGAAGAAAGGGAGGAAGGAGAAAGAAAGAGGAAGGAAGGAAGGAAGGAAAAGATAATGATGGATGGATCAAAAGAAGGAAGGAAGGAGAAATAGAGAGAAAGGAAGGAAGGAGAAGAGAGAATGATGGATGAATCAAAAGAACGAAGAAAGGGAAAAAGGAAGAAAGAAAAAGAAAGAAAGAAAAAGAAAATATCAGCTTCTGCAATTGATCTGTTCTTACAAGATTCATCAACAGGCATCAGATTAGGATAAAAGACTATCAATAAGTGCAACTGGTATATTACTGTAAATACCATCCATAAAATGCAGCCTTGAGACCTCAGTCTTGCTTACCAACAGATATTTTGGGCCGAATTGCAGTTACAAGTCGAGGACTACCCGTACGGTCGTAAGAAAGTGTAATACTGGAACCGCAACGTTAATGCTTTGATTTCAAATTCTTATTTTATCTCCGGGTTCTTCATTATTTCATTCCGGTTTACTTACTTTCTCTACCTGTCAATTTCTCTACCTGGGCAAGCCCTCAAGGTTTTACTGCCTTTATTATATTTGCGTTTGTCGTCGTATTTCATGTTTTTTCTCTGCTGTTGCTCCTAGGAATTACTTTGCTGCTGGCGGACCAATAAATCAACTTAAACAGGCAAAAAAAATTCAAACATAAAAAAAACCGAGACTCCTTTTTTTAATAACTTCCCTGGCTTTTTTCTGCCCACAGGTGGAATGTTCCAGCTTTAAAGTCCATTGACAAAGTCACAAAAATATTCCCAATAAAATAGACCAGGTGGTCCCTCTGACCGGGACTAGCTAGTCTGGGCTGGGCCTGGGCCACCTGGCCAGGTAAAAGAGGAAACCGCAAAGACGGGCAAGATCCAGCTTGCTGCCAACGTCCTTCCGCTGCCACACAGAAAGCGAAGCTCGCTGCAGCCCATCAAACGAGCCATTTCTTTCTTTCTTTCTTTCTTTCTTTCTTTCTTTCTTTCTTTCTTTCTTTCTTTCTTTCTTTCTTTCTTTCTTTCTTTTATTCATATTTTTATACCGCCCTTCTCCGAAGACTCAGGGCGTGTTCACCCATCTTAAAACATGGTGACTGGGGAATTCTGGGAGTTGAACTCCATCCATCTCAAAGCATGCTGACTGGGGAATTCTGGGAGTTGAAGTCCATCTATCTCAAAGCATGCTGGCTGGGGAATTCTGGGAGTTGAAGTCCTCCCATCTTAAAGGATGCTGACTGGGGAATTCTGGGAGTTGAAGTCCACCCTTCTTGAAGCATTCTGGCTGGGGGATTCTGGGAGTGGAAGTCCATCCATGTTAAAGCATGCTGGCTGGGGAATTCTGGGAGTGGAAGTCCACCCATCTTAAATAATGCTGGCTGGGGAATTCTGGGAGTTGTAGTCCACCCATCTCAAAGCATGCTGGCTGGGGAATTCTGGGAGTTGCAGTCCACCCATCTCAAAGCATGCTGGCTGGGGAATTCTGGGAGTTGAAGTCCACCCATCTCAAAGCATGCTGGCTGGGGAATTCTGGGAGTTGCAGTCCACCCATCTCAAAGCATGCTGGCTGGGGAATTCTGGGAGTTGAAGTTCACCCATCTTAAAACATGCTTGACTGGGGAATTCTGGGAATTGAAGTCCGCCCATCTCAAAGCATGCTGGCTGGGGAATTCTGGGAGTTGAAGTCCACCCATCTCAAAGCATGCTGGCTGGGGAATTCTGGGAATTGAAGTCCACCCATCTCAAAGCATGCTGGCTGGGGAATTCTGGGAATTGAAGTCCACCCATCTCAAAGCATGCTGGCTGGGGAATTCTGGGAGTTGAAACCTACAGTAACCTGACATCTGGGGGAAACCACTTAACTCCTGCAAATTAAAACCAGATAAACGGGACGGTGGGGGACACCTACATTGTAGAAGAGAGCTTCCTTGGAGTGTTTTCCAAACTTCTTATAGATGGTTTCTTGGAAGATCCCCATCAGGGCTGACATGAGGAGGGCAAAGGTCAAAGCCGCGATTCCTAAAACATAAAGCCGATGTTGAAACCAACGTTCTGGATCTGCCTTTCAGCAAAAAATCCCCAAGACTGGGGATCTAAAAAACTATTTAACTAAAATGAGATTTCCTCAATCTCAGGTTTGACTATGTGAACACGTCCACCTAGTTTTCTTGGCAATGATACAGACGTGGTTTGAAACTGCCTTATTCCAGGATATGTTTCAACTTCCCGATTTACTTCATCTTAGCTTGTCGGGAACTAACCGAGGTTGCTTAAAAGGTTGTCACCCAGCAAAACCAACCTTAAGAGACCGAGGGATATATAGCCTCAAAGTACACTGTTCAACACAGCACGAAAACAATAGAAATTGCAGCTTCAACTGCAGAGTCCTTGGTGCTCTCTGAGCTTGGTGGTTTTCTTGCAGACGTTTCATGACCCAACTAGGTAACATCATCAGTGCTAGAAGGGAGGGGGTTTTGTTCTCTGTTTATAAATGAGTGGTTTGCCCGGTCAATGTTGGTAGGTCTCAAGTGGGAAACTATGAGCATCCTAGACCAACATTGTTGGAGAATTCCTGGAAGCATGTTCGCTAGTGTTGATTAATGCACCTGTTGCCCGCATTGTGTAGGCGGAGGGAGCAACGACATAAATTTAATCAGGCCAGAACAAAGTACCACAAAAAATAACTGGCAATGGAACAAAGAGAAGGCCAGGCCACAAATTACATCTGATTTAATGTGAAGTTTAAATGAAGCAGACCCAATTCAGGAATTACACTAAGTAGTATTATTATTTTGGAATCGCCCTTCCCCTTCCGCCACACCATAAAATTAAAAATATAGTGGCTGGTTCAATTTGTAGAGTTTGGCTTGGAAACAGGATTCTGTTTTGTGCCCCTTCCCTGACGACCTCGGCTCAGATGTGGGTTACCGTAGGGAGCAATTACAGACCTAGGAGCCACCAGAGGAAGGCAGAGATGCTCTCCTCGTCTTCACTCGCACCCGGCACAGAGCTCTACAAGGGAGGGAGGGACAAGAGAGAAGAACGGATGGATTGATGGAAGAAAAGGGGGGGGGAGGGAGGGAGGAAAAGAGAGAATGATGGATGGATCAAAAGAAGGAAGGAAGGAAGAGGGAGGGAGGAGGGGAGGGAGGGAGGGAGGGAGGAAGGAAGGAAGGAAGGCAAAGAGAGAATGATGGATGGATCAAAAGGAAGGAAGGAAGGAAGGAAAAGAGAATGATGATGGATGGATCAAAAGAAAGAAGGAAGGAGAAAAAGACAGAGGAAGAAGGAAGGACGGAGAAAGAGGAAGGAAGGAAGGAAAAGAGAGAATGATGCATGGGTCAAAAGGAAGGAAGGAAGGAAGGAAGGAAGAAGAAAAAAAGAAGAAGAGAGAATGATGGATGGATCAAAAGAAGGAAGAAAGGGAGGAAGGAGAAAGAAAGAGGAAGGAAGGAAGGAAGGAAAAGATAATGATGGATGGATCAAAAGAAGGAAGGAAGGAGAAATAGAGAGAAAGGAAGGAAGGAGAAGAGAGAATGATGGATGAATCAAAAGAACGAAGAAAGGGAAAAAGGAAGAAAGAAAAAGAAAGAAAAAAAAAGAAAATATCAGCTTCTGCAATTGATCTGTTCTTACAAGATTCATCAACAGGCATCAGATTAGGATAAAAGACTATCAATAAGTGCAACTGGTATATTACTGTAAATACCATCCATAAAATGCAGCCTTGAGACCTCAGTCTTGCTTACCAACAGATATTTTGGGCCGAATTGCAGTTACAAGTCGAGGACTACCCGTACGGTCGTAAGAAAGTGTAATACTGGAACCGCAACGTTAATGCTTTGATTTCAAATTCTTATTTTATCTCCGGGTTCTTCATTATTTCATTCCGGTTTACTTACTTTCTCTACCTGTCAATTTCTCTACCTGGGCAAGCCCTCAAGGTTTTACTGCCTTTATTATATTTGCGTTTGTCGTCGTATTTCATGTTTTTTCTCTGCTGTTGCTCCTAGGAATTACTTTGCTGCTGGCGGACCAATAAATCAACTTAAACAGGCAAAAAAAATTCAAACATAAAAAAAACCGAGACTCCTTTTTTTAATAACTTCCCTGGCTTTTTTCTGCCCACAGGTGGAATGTTCCAGCTTTAAAGTCCATTGACAAAGTCACAAAAATATTCCCAATAAAATAGACCAGGTGGTCCCTCTGACCGGGACTAGCTAGTCTGGGCTGGGCCTGGGCCACCTGGCCAGGTAAAAGAGGAAACCGCAAAGACGGGCAAGATCCAGCTTGCTGCCAACGTCCTTCCGCTGCCACACAGAAAGCGAAGCTCGCTGCAGCCCATCAAACGAGCCATTTCTTTCTTTCTTTCTTTCTTTCTTTCTTTCTTTCTTTCTTTCTTTCTTTCTTTCTTTCTTTCTTTTATTCATATTTTTATACCGCCCTTCTCCGAAGACTCAGGGCGGTGTACAGCCAATAAAACAACAAGAATCCCAACAAATTTAAAATACAATGTCAAATTTAAAAAACTGATTCAATCACTGTGACTTAAAATATTAGCTAAAATTTATCAAAACTAAAACCTTGGTAAAAACCCTGTTAAAAACCCGCTAAAAACCCCCATACTAAAATCGATCAGGCCAGCCCCGCTTGGTGAAAAAAGAAAGTCTTGAGCTCGCGTTTAAAGGTCCGGAGATCAGGGAGGAGACGGAGTCCCACCGGCAGCTCATTCCATAGAGCCGGGGCCCCCACAGAGAACGCCCTTCCCCTGGGGGCCGCCAGCCGACATTGGCTAGCCGACGGCACCCTAAGAAGGCCCTCCCTGTGGGCGCGCACTGGACGTATCGGACAATGGGAGGTAACTGTCGGCAGCAGGCGGTCCCGTAAATATCCCGGTCCAATGCCATGGAGCGCTTTAAAGGTGATAACCAACACCTTGAAGCGCACCCGGAAGAGCACCGGCAACCAATGCAGCCTGCGCAGGAGAGGTGTTACATAGGAGCTACGAGGAGCTCCCTGAATCCCCCGTGCGGCCGCATTCTGCACCAGTTGGAGCCTCCGGGTGCTCCTCAAGGGGAGCCCCATGTAGAGAGCATTGCAGAAATCCAGTCGGGAAGTGACGAGGGCATGAGTGACCGTACATAATGAGTCCCGGTCCAGGAAAGGGCACAATTGGCTAATCAGGCGGACCAAATGGTCTTCTAAAGACAGCCGTGCATCCAGGAGAACGCCTAAATTGCGCACTGATTCCCTGGGGGCTAACAATTCGCCCCCCACAGTCAGCGATGGAGTAAGCTGACTGTGCCGGGACGCCGGCATCCACAGCCACTCCGTCTTGGATGGGTTGAGTCGGAGCCTGTTCGTCCCCATCCAGACCCGAACAGCCTCAAGACACTGAGTCATCACATAAAACATTTATGTAGCCGCCCGTCGACTCTGGGTGGCTGCCGATCAAAATTTAAAACCACATTTAAAAAAAAAAAAGTCATAAAAACTAAGTACACTCAAAACAAGAAAGGCAACAAAACCTGGGTGCTAAGTTGCATCGTCTTTTATCTCAGCTCTTGGAGAAAAACTAGGGAGTCAAACTATTCTTTAAAGCACCTGAGGGTAGAACAAGAAGCAATGGGTGGAAACTGATCAAGGAGAGAAGCAACTTAGAACTAAGGAGAAATTTCCTGACAGTTAGAACAATTAATAAGTGGAACGACTTGCCTTCAGAAGTTGTGAATGCTCCAACACTGGAAATTTTTAAGAAAATGTTGGATAGCCATCTGACTGAGATGGTGTAGGGTTTCCTGCCTGGGCAGGGGGTTGGACTAGAAGGCCTCCAAGGTCCCTTCCAACTCTGTTGTTGTTGTTGTTGTTGTTGTTGTTGTTCTCCCCATCCTCACAACTAAGCCCAAAATTTCTGTCGCTAAGCAAGACGGTTGTTCAGTCAGTTCCCATAATAGGTAGGGGAAAGGACTAGAAGCATGCCCATCCTACCTGATCTGGGAGGACAGGTAGAGAGAGATTCTTAGGGAAAGGTGGCTGCCCTGTCGTTGATCCACCCTTCGGAGGCAGGGCACAGGAGTTTGGCCAGTGGTCAGTGCCCGGGAAGAGTGGGGGGCGGTGAGGGGGCGGGTGTCTAATCTTGGACGACACAACAGGGTATTTAACAGGCAGAAGAAGGGGACTTACCAGTTCTTTGGCTGACATGAGAGTACAGGTGAAAATGCCCAGAGAGACCAAAGCTATAGAGATGTATTTGGAGATAGTATACCTGGGCAAGAGAAAGAGGGGAGGGCTTCAACAGAAGGAACAGCACAGCCCGAGACCCCCCATCTCTTTTTTTTTATTGAAAGAGTTTTAAAAAAAACAAAAACATTTTTCCCCCTTTTTTCCCCCTCCCTCCCAAAAAAAAACAAAACACCCCCCTCCCTCCCCCACCTTCCCGGGTCAATCACAAGGTAAAGTTATACATAAACCAAACATAGAATAAAATTTTCCCTTCCAATCCATCTCAATTTTGCATGGGAAATCCCCTCCAAGCTTTGAGAGTCTCAGCTTTGCAGCAAGAAAGAAAGAGCCAGTTTCGTCCGGTGGTGAAGGCACCTGGCTCGAAGCCAGGAGGAAGTGAATTCTAGTCTCGCCTTAGGTATGAAAGCAGGCTGGGGGAGTTTAGGCCACTGTCTCGTAGTGATTGGTCCAAAGTCATCCAGATGGCTTTCATGCCTAATGGGGGACTAGAACTCACTGTCTCCTGGTGATTGCTCCAAAGCAAAGCTGGCTGGGGCATTCTGGGAGTTGAAGTCCTCCAGGCTTAAAGTCGCCAAGGTTGGAGACCCCTGGTCTATGGAGACTCTCCATCATCCAGGTCATGGTTGTCCCAAAGGTGTCTTTTTTTTCAAGAGGCAACTGGACTTTCTGGTTTGCCTTCGAAGACGTTTCACTTCTCATCCGAGGAGCTTCCTCAGTTCTGACTGGACGGTGGGGAATGGAAGGACTGACATTCCTTGCAGTCGTCTGGTCGTTAGTACTCCCTCTGAGAGTCGTTGAGGCCACCTGGAGGTTCGTCTGTGTCCTCAGCGTCACCTGAGGTGTGCAAATGGGTGTGGAGCCTTCTTGGAACTGCTGAAAGGACCAGTGTTGTAGACTGGAGATAGATGATGTCGTATCCCTCCCTTCTCTGTTGAAGGAGGGCTCCTCAATTTTGACACAGATGGCCTCTCGGACCCCTCTTTCAAACCAGCGGTCCTCTCGGTCCAAAATGTGAACTTCGCTGTCTTCCAAAGAGTGGCTTTTGTCTTTTAAATGTCGGACGGACTGCCGAATCTAATCCTGATGGGTTTGTTCTCCTATGCTGCGCCATGTGTTTGTGAAGCGGCTGTGTTGTGTCTCGTCCGATCTCACCACAGCCGGGGCCTTCTTATCTGCTTCCGAACACGGAGGAATGTCCTAGTATGCCTCCCGGCCCCAGCCCTGGCTCCATGCCCAGACAGGCTGAAGAGGAGGAAATATCTCCAGCCCCCAGCTCTGGCTCCATGCCCAGGCAAACGGAGCAACTAGACCCCTCCCCCTCCTCC
Source organism: Ahaetulla prasina (assembly GCF_028640845.1). NCBI lineage: Eukaryota > Metazoa > Chordata > Lepidosauria > Squamata > Colubridae > Ahaetulla > Ahaetulla prasina. The sequence goes on from NC_080545.1 coordinate 99,206,459, forward strand.
ACAGCATGTGAGCCTGAGGGAGGTCAATTGCCAACAGCTGCCGACTGGAGTGACCCTCGCGTCAGAAGACTTGATAGGCGGAGGCAACAGAAGGAAGGGAGGGGCAGGCCTGGATAAGTGCTGAGTCATGGAGCCACACCCCATGGCCTATATAAAGGACCTGCTTTCTGGCAGTCTCTGAGTCAGGCAAAGTCTAAACATATCTTGCTGAAGTCACTTTCTGGTCTCCTGCCTGCCCTGAGGACTTTGCTAGGACTTTGGGCAGAGCTGCAGAGGCACGCCTGATTCGGATTTCCCTGACCCGGCCGTCAGCGGAGGAGTGGGACACGACAGGCTGTTTCGTTTCCCCGATGTACAGATCTGCTCACGGCTCGCACAGGCCCCCGTTGCTCAGTTTGTGACGAAAAAAGCGAAACGAAGAAGGACAAAGAAGTCCAGTTGCCTCCGGAAAAAGCACCTTGGGGATAAACGGACGCTTTTAAGTTTGAGGACCACCTGTAGACGCATCGTCCTCTGGGCCCAACAGGCAGGAGAAGCCATAAATACGTCCAAGAGCTACCAGAAGGAGCCGTCTTACCTCTTCTTCAGAATGATGATCCCTAGCGCCATGCTGGCTATCAAAGAGCCCTACAGGGAAAGAAATGGAGAAGAAGGGGGGGGGGAAGACAGGTTAACAGCCATTGGATTAATGCAGGTGAGTCCTCGACTTACAACAGTTCATTTAGTGACCATTCAAAGCTATAACGGGACTGAAGAAAAGGTGACTTCGGATCGTTTTCCACACTTACGACTATAAATTACGACATAAATTTAGGGCTGAAGGTACAGCTGGTCCTCGACTTAACGACCGCAATCGAGCCCAACATTTCTGTTGCTGAGCGAGACACTGGCTAAGTGAATTTCGCCCCGTTTTACAACCTTTCTGGCCACAGTGGTTAAGCGGATCCCTGCAGTTGTTAAATGAATCACAGGGTTGTTAAGTGAATCTGGCTCCCGCCTTGACTTCGCTTGCCAGAAGGTCGCAAAAGGGGATTACATGACGTTGGGGGCAGAGCGACGGTCGTAACTATGAGTCAGTTGCGCAAGCGTCTGGATTTTGATCATACGACCACGGGGATGCTGGAACGGTCGTTAAGTGTGAAAATCGGTCCTAGTTCGCTTTTTTTCAGGGCCGTTGTAACCTTGAATGGTCACTAAATGAACCGTTGTAAGTTAAGGGCTACCTGTACTGGATATCTTTTGAAGGAGAAGAAGGTTGAGGGTAGATATAGTACAAGCAATCCTCAATTCAGTACAGGTACAGTGCACTGATTTTATGACATTTTTGCCGCCGTTGTTAAGTGAATCGCCACAACGGCAAAGAGAATCATGCAGTCATTACGTGAATCCACCTCCCTTCCTTGACTTGGCTTGTTGGAAGTGAGCTAGGAAGGTCAGAAATGGAGATCACGTGACCCAGGGGCATTGGAATCTTTGTAAAGGCATGAAGTTGACCGAGTGCTGGACTTTTGAACATATGACTGTGGGGATGCTGCCGTGGTCGTAACAGTGAGAACTGGTCGTAAGTCTCTTTTTTCGCTTTTGTTCTAACTTTCAATGGTCACTAAATGGATGGTTGTAAGTTAAAGACTACTTGTTCTGAATGGGAAGATTGTGAAACAATTCCATCAGGCATCCCAGTCGCACAAGCCAACTGGGTGACTTTGAGCCAATCACCAGGAGACGGGGAGTTCTAGTCCTGCCTTAGTCATGAAAGCCAACTGGGTGACTTTGGGCCAATCACCAGGAGACGGGGAGTTCTAGTCCTGCCTTAGCCATGAAAGCCAACTGGGTGACTTTGGCCCAATCACCAGGAGACGGGGAGTTCTAGTCCCGCCTTAGCCACGAAAGCCAACTGGGTGACTTTGGGCAAATCACCAGAAGACGGGGAGTTCTAGTCCTGCCTTAGCTATGAAAGCCAACTGGGTGACTTTGGGCCAATCACCAGGAGACGGGGAGTTCTAGTCCCATCTTAGTCATGAAAGCCAACTGGGTGACTTTGGGCCAATCACCAGGAGACGGGGAGTTCTAGTCCCACCTTAGCCATGAAAGCCAAGTGGGTGACTTTGGGCCAATCACCAGGAGACGGGGAGTTCTAGTCCCGCCTTAGCTATGAAAGTCAACTGGGTGACTTTGGGCCAATCACCAGGAGACGGGGAGTTCTAGTCCCACCTTAGCTATGAAAGCCAACTGGGTGACTTTGGGCCAATCACCAGGAGACGGGGAATTCTAGTCCTGCCTTAGCCACGAAAGCCAACTGGGTGACTTTGGGCCAATCACACTCTCTCAGCCCAACCCACCTCACAGGGCTGTTGTTGTTGTTGAGGAGGAGGAGGAGGAGGAGGAAGTATCAGACATGTTCATCTGCTTGAGTGATTAATAAAAATATTAAAGGCGGGGAAACAAATAAATGAATTAAACGGTTATTAAAAACGGAAACAAAATCTCACCGATCTAAATATCATGTGCAGGGGCATCGCAATGTTCAGGTTGAGAGCATAGTTGTTCACCACACTCACTGTGAAAAACATGCCCACCATAATGAGGTAGAACCTAGAAAAGAGAGAAGCACAAAATGGTTCGCCTTCCAAGTTACGTACGATGTGAGTTTCCTGGAACCACAGGAAACCGCAGCCCATTCCCCAGTGCTGGGATACAGCCGGTTCGGGCAAACCGGCAGTTAAATTACTGGCTGCGCCCCACCCCTTCCAGGAGTCCCTGGGAACCTTCTCCAGAAGAATTCAACTAATCGTAAAATGGGTGGAGACCTCAACCGGGCCTTAATTGCAGTGGAGGGATTCAGCCGGTTCGGACCAGTTTGGGCGAACCGGTTGTACAAATTGCTGGCTGGTCCCTCCCCACCTCGCCCCTTCCAGGAGTCCCTACATGCCCCATTTTGGCTCCCAGGAGGCTGCAGGGAGGCCTATTGGGCCCAAAATGGGGCACAGGGTAAGGGACAGCGCACCCACCCCCCAACAGCCCGTTTTTGCCCCCCGGGGGGTGCAAGAGGCCAAGTGCTGTCTGTCACACCCTCTGGCCACGCCCACAATGGCCACGCCTACAGCTGGTCATTAGGGCAGAGAACCGGTTGTTAAATTATTTGAATCCCACCACTGCCCCTCCCCATTTTTAAGACGATGTTGGATAACCATCTGTCTGAGATGGTGTAAGGTTTCCTGCCTGGGCAGGGGGTTGGACTAGAAGGCCTCCGAGGTCCCTTCCAACTCTGTTGTTATTATTATTTGAAATCCCCCTCCCCTTGAAAGAAGGATCACGAATCAAATACTGGTAAGTCCCCAATTGACTGGCTAGCAACCCGGTCATTAAGCGAATCTAGCATTGAGTTTGCTTGTCAGAAGGTCGCCAAAGGGGACCACATGCAAACCGTCGTAAGTACACGCCAGTTGCCAAGCCTCAGATTTTTGAACCCGTGAGCCATAGGGATGCCGGAACGATTATTTCAGTGCCGTTGTAACTCCGAGCGGTCACTAAACGAACTGTCGTAAGTCGAGGACTATCTGTTGTTGTTACAGAAATGGGTAGCATTCACTAAGTAAAAAGCTGAGATTGTAATTCTATTTTGTACCTCACTGCACTGGAAAAATTTGGAAATCACCAGTTTATTATTTTTCCCCCCTATATTTCTTCCTCATTTCCTTATTACCTTGATTTTCAGTTGTATTTTATATTATGTTAAGCTCAAATAAAAATCATATTTAAAAGTAAAAGAGATCCGGGCATACCTGACAAGAATTCCGAGTTGCTTTCCTTGTTCTTCTCCATTTCCCCATTATCTTTACTTTCAGTTGTATTTTTATGTCAGGATAAACGCAAATAAAAATTCTATTTCAATTCCTAACCTCCCCCATTACATTCTAAAATAATACATCCTAATTATTCAAAGGCAATCTGATATCTCTTAATCCGATATCTGTTTTGTATATAATCAATCCATTTGAAAAGACTCGGATGATGTTAATTGGATTAGAAGGGAAAATTTTTACTCTATGTTTGGTTTATGTATAACAATACCTTGTGACTGACCCGGGAAGCCGGGGGGGGAGTGAAGGGAGGGGGGAAGGGGGTTTTGGGGGGGAGGGGGGGGGGGAAAGGGGGAAAAATATTTTTGTTTGTTAAAACTTTTTCAATAAAAAAAAAAAATTCTATTTCAAAAGCAAGAGCGCATACCTGATAGGGATTGTGGGCGGTTTCCTTCCGAAGTTTGCTTCAAAGATGAAACCCTCCAAAGCTATGAAGAAGAACTGAAAAAACGTAATCAAATTCCCGCTTCCTGGAAATTCCCTGCGTTTGTGTTAAGACGGAGAAGAGAGAAAGAAGAGAAGAAGGTCACAATTTGTCTGCAGTTTTGGCAAGCTCGGAAATAAAAAGAAACAAGAAATATAACCAAGCAAGAAAAAGCAAAAAGCAGTTATGTATACTCTCAGCTTAGTCCAAATTAATTCCAAAACGAGTCCTTTGGAAAAAGTCCTTCGGCCTTATCACAAACCTTTGTCTTCTTTGGCGCCCTGCCAAAGGCTTTTCTTGGCAAAGCCCCACGAAGTTCAGAAACAAACCAGAGATGCCGACTAGAAACCAATGTAGCAATGTTGCTTTCCTACAAAGAGCCCAAGAACCGTTGCTGCTCTTTTAAGCCTTATGGGAGGGGGCCAATCATCTCCTGGCCTTACTCCAGAGTTGTCCCTTTTGCTTTAGCTGCTCTTGCCCTCTGGCAGCTCTTCGCATGCGTGCACTAGGAACAGGCTCCTCCTCTTCCTCTGCCTCTCTGCTGTCCAACTCTGGAGGCTCCGGAGTCCGTGCATCGCTCCCAGATGGCCCTGGCCCCATCTCTGCCTCCCACACAGAGGCCTCGTCCGGGCCTTCCCCTGACTCCAGGACTGGCCCATGGTTCTCCCCAGCCTCCTCACTGTCCAATTCCGCAGGTTGCTGGTGGAACACAACAGGTTTGCCACTCGCACTGGTTGGATAACAAAGCGTTTGCAAGTCAAGAATAAAGCTCAGAGGGCACTAAGCACCCCACAGAATTTGAATATTGAAGAGAAGAGAATATTGGTAGCTCGGGATTGAACTGTGAGGTCCTTGTTGCTTTCTGAGCTTGGTGGCATTTTTTGCAGACATTTCATGACCCAGGTAATATCATCAATACCAAAAGAGAATAGGAGAAGAAGAAGGGAAGGAGGAGGAAGAGGAGGAGGAGGATTACAACTGTAGGGTCTTTGACACACTCTGAGCTTGGTTTTCTTACAAGACGTTTCATGACCCAACTACGTAATATCATCAATATAGAAGAGTTTGCAGAGAGGAGGAGGAGGAGCAGGAGGAGGAGAATTACAACTGTAGGGTCCTTGACACACTCTGACCTTGGTTTTCTTACAAGACGTTTCATGACCCAGCTGGGTAACATCATCAGTGTTAGAAGAGATTGTGGTTTGTAAAGAAGAGGAGGAGGACTGTAAGGTCCATGGCGCTCTCTGAGCTTAATTGTTTTCTTGCAGACATTTCCTAACCCAACTAGGTAATGTCATCAGAGCTACAAGGGAGCGTGTGTTTTTTTTTGGAGCTTAGGAGGAGGAAAAGGAGAACTAGGACTGTGGGGTCCTCGGTGTTTCTCAGAGCCGGCTGGTTTTCTTGCAGACGTCTCCTGACCCAACTAGGCAACATCATCAGGGCTAGAAGGCAGTGGGGCTTGTGTAGAGGAGGGAAGGAAGGGAGGAAGGAAGGAAGGAAGGAAGGGCGGTGTGGGTCCTTGGTGATCTCTGAGCTTGGTTGCTCTCTTGCAGACGTCTCCTGACCCAACTAGGCAACATCATCAGGGCAAACATCAACACTTCATTCCAAACTGACCTCTCCAGCAAAAGAAACCCGAAGCGGGGCTGCTGTTAAAAGGATCCCCCACGACCCCCCCCACCACCACCACCCCGCCTAGCCACCCTTTGCACCCAGCACTCACCGGATCAGCAGCTCCAGGAAAACCACGTTGCTGCAGCATCCCGCGAAGACCAGCCCCACGGCCAACGACGGGTGCATCCTGGCCAGGGAAAAAGCCCCGGGGCGCCTGCAGACTCGAAACCGGCACCCTGAGCGGCGCCCACGCTTCCTGCTCCGGGCCCGCTTCGCCCTCCCTCCGCCGCTGTAGTTCTTCAGCCGCCTCCCTGACGGCCAACCTGACGGCGCTCCGGCGCGGCCCCGACTACGTCTCCCAGGAAGCCCCGCGCGTTCCGCCCCTGTATACGTGTCCGTCTCTCCGCCACAGGCCGTCGGCCCGGTCGGCTTTCCCAGAGGCCTTCTGGGAGTTGGAGTCCGTCCTTCTCAGCTGGAGAAGCCGGGTAGTAGAGGAGGAGCAGGAAGCGTTTCCTATTTTTTTTAAAAAAAAAATTAAGAAAATAAATAAATGGGCTTTCATGAAAAGATTTTGCAGAGTTAATAAGAAGCAGAAAGGAATTTCAGAGGAGGGAAAAATATACAGTGGAAAAAATGAACGTGAAAAAGAAAAAAAGGCAAAGAAGAGAGAAAAAAAATGAAAGAACAAAAAGCAGGAAATGTTATGTTATGCAATGCTTCTATTTTATATTACATTACGTTACATTATTATCATATCATATATCATATCATATCATATTATATATCATTACATTACATTACTAGACCGGTATTTATATTATATTATATTATATTATATTATATTATATTATATTATATTATATTATATCATATTATATTATATTATATTATATTATATTATATTATATTATATTATATTATATTATATTATATTATATTACATTACATTACATTACATTACATTACATTATTATCATATATCATATCATATATCATTACATTACATTACATTACATTACTAGACCGGTATTTACATATGATATGATATGATATGATATGATATGATATGATATGATATGATATGATATGATATACCATATTATATCATAACATTACATTACATTATATATCATATCATTATATTACATTACTAGACTGGTATTTATATATTATATTATATTATATTATATTATATCATATTATATCATATCATATTATATCATATAACATTACATTACATTATTATACCGGTATTTATGTTATGTTATTTTTATTTATTTATTTTATTATTTAAATTTGTATACCGCCCTTCTCCCGAAGGACTCAGGGCGGTTCACAGCCAAGTAAAAAATACACAATACACTATAAATATTAAAATACAGTTAAAAAAACTTATTAAATTGGCCATAATTAAAATTTAAAAATAAAAACCCATTAAAAAACCCATAAACTTAAAAAACTAACCCAGTCCAGCGCAGATGAATAAGTGAGTTTTAAGCTCGCGGCGAAAGGTTCGGAGGTCCGGAAGTTGACGAAGTCCTGGGGGGAGTTCGTTCCAGAGGGCGGGAGCCCCCACAGAGAAGGCCCTTCCCCTGGGTGTCGCCAGACGACACTGTCGCGCCGACGGCACCCTGAGGAGTCCCTCTCTGTGAGAGCACACGGGTCGGTGAGAGGCATTCGGTAGTAGCAGGCGGTCCCGTAGATAACCCGGCCCTATGCCATGGAGCGCTTTAAAGACGTTCACCAACACCTTGAAGCGCACCCGGAAGGCCACAGGTAGCCAGTGCAGCCTGCGCAGGATAGGTGTCACTCGGGAGCCACGAGGGGCTCCCTCTATCACCCGTGCAGCCGCATTCTGGACTAACTGTAGCCTCTGGATGCCCCTCAAGGGGAGCCCCATGTAGAGAGCATTGCAGTAGTCCAGACGAGACGTCACAAGGGCGTGAGTGACTGTGCACAAGGCATCCCGGTCTAGAAAGGGGCGCAACTGGCGCACCAGGCGAACCTGGTGGAAAGCTCTCCTGGAGACGGCCGTCAAATGGTCTTCAAAAGACAGCCGTTCATCCAGGAGAACGCCCAAATTGCGCACCCTCTCCATCGGGGCCAATGACTCGCTCCCGACAGTCAGCCGTTATGTTATGTTATGTTATGTTATGTTATGTTATGTTATGTTATGTTATGTTATGTTATGTTATGTTATGTTATGTTATGTTATGTTATGTTATTATACCGGTATTTATATATTGTATTGTATTCTATTATTATTATATTCTATTATTATTATATTATATTATTAATATACTATGCTATGCTATGCTATGCTATGCTATGCTATGCTATGCTATGCTATGCTATACTATACTGTATTATCTTATATATTATAGCATTGCATTGCATTACACAGATGGTCGTAGACTTACAACCATTTTTCACACTGACAACCGTTTTGGCATCCCTATGGACACGTGATCAACATCCAGACTCTTGAAAACTGGCATGTATTTATAACGGTTGCAGTGTCCCGGGGTCATGGGATCCCCTTCTGTGACTTTCTGACCGATGATGTTACCTAGTTGGGTCATGAAACGTCTGCAAGAAAACCACCAAGCTCAGAGAGCACCGAGGACTGTAGAGGATGAATGTAGATGATCGTACTGTTGCTAGAAAAACTACAAATACATTTCTGGGTGTTGATCTCCACCTGACATAAATCATACCTTTCTCCTTTTTAGGCTGATCTAAAAAGATCAAAGTAATCAAAGCCATATACCTGTTTTCCTCAATCACCTCTTCTCAAGCAAGCTTACTTTGAGCCACAAATTCTTTGTGCTAGATTCCGGTGTCAATCAGGATTTTATTTAAAGACTTATATTTCCTTTCTGATGGTTGCTTTTAGGAGAAAAAAAATATATGCAAGCAATTAGATTGGTGGCTTTCTGCCCATAAAGGGTCAGGAGGAATCCCATATATTAAGCTGGGCTCCCCTTTGATGCCCGGAAGAAACGAAGCTCTTCGGAGTTATTAAACCTGAACAGGAGGGAGAAATCCATCAATTCTACCTCAAAGATTTGCATTGAATAAACCGTGAAATACCTCGAAGTGTAATGTAGTTTTGATCAGTGGCGCCTGCAACTTTTTAATAAGACCGGATCCCAAATACGTAGTAGGAGTCATTCTGAGTTTGACCCTAATGGGCACAAAATTCAAGAGGAAGAATATTTGCAGAAGGTTGAAAGTTAAAGGCTTTCCAGCTCATTGGACTAGACAGCTTTATAAGAGACGGGAAACCGTTTGTGGACTTTCTACGCGCTAAAGGTAACAAATACTTAGCAGAGGGATTTGAATAGAATAGAATAGAATAGAATAGAATAGAATAGAATAGAATAGAATAGAATAGAATAGAATAGAATAGAATAATATTGGAATGAAGGGTAGAATAGAATAGAATAGAATAGAATAGAATAGAATAGAATAGAATAGAATAGAATAGAATAATATTGGAATGAAGGGTAGAATAGAATAGAATAGAATAGAATAGAATAGAATAGAATAGAATAGAATAGAATAATATTGGAATGAAGGGTAGAATAGAATAGAATAGAATAGAATAGAATAGAATAGAATAGAATAGAATAGAATAGAATAGAATAGAATAGAATAATATTGGAATGAAGGATAGAATAGAATAGAATAGAATAGAATAGAATAGAATAGAATAGAATAGAATAGAATAGAATAGAATAATATTGGAATGAAAGGATAGGATAGGATAGGATAGGATAGAATAGAATAGAATAGAATAGAATAGAATAGAATAGAATAGAATAATATTGGAATGAAAGGATAGGATTGGATTGGATAGGATAGGATAGGATAGGATAGGATAGGATTGGATAGGATAGGATAGGATAGGATAGGATAGGATAGGATAGGATAGGTTTATTGGCCAAGTGTGATTGGACACACAAGGAATTTATCTTCGGTGCATAAGCTCTCAATGTACATAAAATACATTTGTCAAGAATCATAAGATACAGCACTTAGTGATAGTCATAGGATACCAAGTAAGCAATCAAATCGTACTTAGGAAACTAAACAAAACAATATAAATCGTAAAGATACAAGCAACACGGTTATAGCCATAAGTAGAAGGAGACAGGTAAGAAGGCCGAGAAGAATAACAGTAATAACAGTCTTAGTAAATAGTTCGACAGTGTTGCGGGAATTCGTTGTTTAGCAGTGATGGTCTGCAGGGAAAAACTGTCCTTGTGTCTAGTTTGCCAATGGCTGCACACATTCCTTGCTGGCTGGGGAATTCTGGGAGATGAAGTCCCTACATCTGAAAGTGGCCATAGTTGAGAAACCCTGGGCTGGGGAAACCTAGGAATAGGCATCACTAACCACCTGGGAAAAACCACCAGGAATCATTGTTTTGGCAGCAAAGAGATCTTGCATTGTCCCCAAGTACTAGCTAAAAGATCTTCTGGATCTGAAAGCCTTTCCCTCAACAGCCTCTCCCCCCACCCCCCACCCCCCACCCCCGGGGATTTTTCTGGCAAATTTACTACTTTCTTACTTTACAATCCCTCGACTACACTGTCAAGGTGTGGGGTTACTCGGCAGGCACAGACCAGCCCCACAAACCTGCAAATTCAGGTTTTCCCCTCAAGCTGAAAAAAAAACACACAACTATGCTAAGAATCTGCTCCTGTCAGTTTTCTTAATGGTGGGGAAGGGGCCTGAAGGAAAGGCATCGGGGGGGGGGGATCGTCAATCCCAGCGGTCCAGTTTGGGGACCTGGGATTGTGGGAATTATTGTAGGAAGTTTCTAGTTCCCACAGAATATTTCCAGCTCAGGGCTGAAATGAGGGGTCCTTGTTGGTCTCTGAGCTTGACAATTTCTTGCAGACGTTTCATGACCCAACTAGGTAACACCATCAGTGCTAAAAAGGAGGTGGGGGTTGTGGAGAGGGGGAGGAGGAGGAATGTGGGGTCTCTGAGCTTGGTTTTCTGGAAGAGGTTTCATGACCCTACTAGGTAATTTCATCAGTAGCAGAAGGGAGTAGGGTTTTGTGGAGAGGAGGAAGAGGAGGAGGGTGACTGTTGGATCCTTGATGGTCTCTGAGCTTGGTGGTTTTTTGCAGACGTTTTATGACCCAACTAGGTAATACCATCAGTACTAGTAGGGGGTGGGGTTGGAGGAGGAAGAGGAGGAGGAGGAAGAGGAGAAGAAAGAGAAGGAGAAGGAAGAGGAGAAGGAGGAGGAGGAGAGTGGGGGGGGGAAAGGAGGAGGAGGAGGAGGAGGAGGAAAAGGAGGAGGAGGAGGAGGAGAAAGTTTGCAATGGAATGTATGGCAAACATCACCTGCAGAAGTGAGAGGTCCATGTTCCTCCCTCTCTGACTCTCTTCCTGGCACCCCCACGTCCTTGACTACCCAAAATGGCTGCTCTTCGGTCTGCCATCAACCCAGGACCCACCTCCCTCCTACCCCCTAGCCCATGCCTGCTTTAATCCGCATTGCACCCTTGGCTTTTTCTGGGGAAGTGAACTTGAACCGCTCGTCTCAAAGTCCTTGTTGGCCAACCCAACTCCCTCCGCTCGGGGGGGCCGCAGCTTCGGTTGACTGATGGGTCTCCATCCAAGGGGGATACCCGATGACCTAGAGGTGAAAAAACGTGCCTTGGGCCTCTTATCTCCCACCGAAGCTTTGAAGATGCTCGCCCCAGGGCAGGGAGCGAGCCTTGCAAGCTGGTGGCTTGTTGGTTGGCTTTAGGGTGGTGAACTCTCTCTTCGGTGGCTGATTTATGGGGCTGGCAGATTTGGTGGGGGGGGCTCGTTTGGGTCCAGTGATTGAAGACAATGTCGGGGAGGGAAGCCTGCTGTGTTTTTTTTGTTTTTTTTAAAAAGAGGGAGTACTTCTGTTTTTTACGACAGCCCTCCGGGCTGTCAGTCTTTCACAAGCCAGCATCAGAAAGGTTCGAGAGAAAGGCAGAAGCTGTCGTGCTACACCGACCCCATTGAATTCAGGGGAGTGGGTGGGGAGGGGCGTGTATGGGGGGGTGTCTTTTCTATGGCCAAGTATAAATGGGGGTTGCACGTGGCCTGGGCAAGATGGAGCACGTTTGCTCAGCCCGTGGGACTTCCTTGGTTTGCCTCGTTCCTTAGAATTTCAGAGCGCGTGAAGTAAGTGATTGAAGGAAGGTAATCAGGCCTACATGCGTGAGGTTACTTTGGCCAGCTGCCTTCAAACTGGTTTGTAATCTGGACCCTTCCTTCCTTCCTTCCCTCCCTCCCTCCCTCCCTTCTTTCCTTCCTTCCTTCCTTCCTTCCTTCCCTCCCTCCCTTCTTTCCTCCTTCTGCCTTCCCTCCCTCCCTTCTTTCCTTGCTTCCTTCTTTCATTTCTCCCTCCTTTCCTTCCTTCCTCCTTCCCCTTTCTCCTTTCCTCCCTTCCTTCCTTCCTCCCTTCCTTCCTCTCTCCCTTCTTTCCTCTTTCCTCCCTCCCTCCCTCTTTCCTTCCTTCTGCCTCCCCTCCCTCCCTCCATTCCTTGTATCCTTCTTTCATTTCTCTTTCATTCCTTCCTTGCTTCCTTCTTTCATCCCTTACCTACCTACCTACCTACCTCCCTTCCCTTCTTCCTCTCTTCTTTCCCCCTCCCTCCCTCCTCCCTTTCCTTCCTTCTCTCCTTCTTCTCTTCTTTCCCTCTCTCCTCCTCCTCCTCCTCCACCACCACCAGTAGCCAACTGGTGTTCGTTGCTTTCTGAGTTAATCCCTTTCATGGCTTCTTTCCTCCCAACTACCGATAGAATTAGTCCACTTTCCAAATGTGCCCTTCTGTTGGTTGCCTGGCTAGGTGGCTCAGTGGCTAAGACGCTGAGCTTGTCGTTCAGAAAGGTCGGCCGTTCAGCGGTTCGAATCCCTACTATAAGTCTCCTGCGTGAGCAGGGGGTTGTTGGACTAGATGACCTCCAAGGTCCCTTCCAACTCTGTTCCTGTTATCTGGTGTGTTTTTTTTATTTGAATTTATATCCCGCTCTTCTCCGAAGACTCAGGGCGGCTTACATTGTGTAAGGCAATAGTCTCATTCTATTTGTATATTTATATACAAAGTCAACTTATTGCCCCCCCAACAATCTGGGTCCTCATTTTACCTGCCTTATAAAGAATGGAAGGCTGAGTCAACCTTGGGCCTGGTGGGACTAGAACCTGCAGTAATTGCAGGCAGCTGTGTTAATAACAGACAGACTTAGTCTGCTGAGCCACCAGTTTTGGAGGCCAGTTTTGGAGGGCTTATGGCTTGTTGGGAAGGTTGACCGCCCAAGCAGTCCTCCATGACCTTACCAGCCAGGTCTTCAAGTTAAACCTTCTGCTGGCTGATTCTCTTTGGGTCTCTCTCGAGACAAAGAGCTTGTTTTTGGGGTGGCCCGTTGTCTCTGAGGAGGAAGAAAGGTGAACCCGTTCCCCAAAGCCCCCGAAGGCAGGAGAAGAAGCAACGGATGGACGCTCATCAAGGGGAGAAGCAATTTAGGAGTAAGGAGACGCTTCTTGGCTGGGAGAAGAACGACTCAGTGGAACAGAAGCTGTGGATGCTCCATCATCGCCTGAAGTTTTTAAGAAGAGACCAGGCAGCCATCTGCCCAGGCTCTCCTGATTCAGCAAGGGGTTGGACTAGAAGACCTCCAAGGTCCCTTCCAACTGTTGTTCTGTTATTCTCTGCTCCTCTCTATCTTGTAGGCCTCACCTGGAACTGCTGCTCCAGGGTGGTTTAACCTGAAGAGGCATTCCTGTGGCGGGCTTTGTTCAAGAGGAATCCCCCCCCTCCTCATTTCACTTTCTCTGTCTCTTTCTCTGTTTCTCTCTTTCTTTTCTTCCTTTCTTCCCTCCCTCCTCCTCCTCCTCCTCCTCCTCCGCATTCCTTCCCTCATGGGGGGAGGGAAACAAGACCCCCTCAAAAGCCAGTCTGACAACCTTCATTTGTCTGGGGGTTTAAAGAACGAGTCTTTGCCAAATCAGTCCTCCTCCTTCTCTTCCTCCTCCTTCTCCTGTCCTCCCCCCCCATTCCACTTGCATTCGTTTTGACTCAGATTTGCTTCCATCCACCCTGTTGAAACGGCTGGAAGGACAGCAGTAGACCCCTGCCCAGCCCACCCACTTCTCTGGTGGCTTTGGATGTTTCTTGAAGTTCTCAGGCTCCTACCAACCCAGAACGAGGGACTCTCCCGTGGGCAAGTCCAAGACCGGTAAGTAGACTTGCTCTCTCCTTCCTTCGGCTCTGTCTGGGTCCCCCCGCCGAAGGGAAGCCTGGCGTCGCCCCACATGGCACCAGATGAGGACCGAAGCCCAGCCTTCTCCTGCCTCCCTGATCCCACCGAAGGAGGGATGAGCACGGGTCAACCTCACCCCTTGACTTGAATACCTACCTAAGGGGACTTGAACTTGTGCTGCACCAAAGGGAAACCTTCGGACGCATCGCACAGCCGTTAAACTGGAGTTCTGGCCATCGCATTTTAATTAACTTCTAATTACTGCTGACTTTTTCTTGTATTTTCAAAGGCTTGTTTCTAATGTATGTATATATTTTTTTGTCTGATTATTGTGTGGTGCTGAGAGAGAGAGAGAAACAGAGAGAGAGAGAGAGATACAGACAGACAGGTTAGGTAGGTAGGTAGTAGAATGGTAGACAGGTAGACAGACAGATGATAGTAAGAGATAGATGACTGATTGATAGACAGATCAATGGTAGATCAACGATAGATAGATATGGTAGGTAGGTAAGTAGATAGATAGATAGATAGATAGATAGATAGATAGATAGATAGATAGATAGATAGATAGATAGATAGACAGAGACAGATTAGGTAGGTAAGTAGTAGATGGGTAGACAGGTAGAGCGACAGAGATAATTGATGGAAATAGATGATTGATTGATAGGCAGATAGATAGATAGATAGATAGACGGACAGGTTAGGTAGGAAGATAGGTAGGTAGGTAGGTAGGTAGGTAAGTAGTAGATGAGTAGACAGGTAGACAGATAGTTGATAGAGATAGATGATCGATTGATAAGCAGATTGATGATCGATAGATCAAAGATAGATAGATAGATAGATAGATAGATAGATAGATAGATAGATAGATAGATAGATAGATAGATAATAGATAGATAGATAGATAGATGTAGGTAGGTGGGTAGTAGATGGTCAAACAGATGGATAGATAGAGCTAGATGATCATTGATAAGCAGATCGATGATAGATCAGAGAGAGAGAGAGAGAGAGAGAGATATTAGGTAGGTAGGTAGTAGATGGGTAGACAGGTAGACAGATAGAGATAGATGATCGACTGATAAGTAGATCGATGAGAGATAGATCAAAGACAGAGAGATATGATCGATAGAGAGACAGATAAACAGACAGATAATAGAGATAGATGATAGATAGCTAGACAGGCAGACAGACATCCAGCTGGCTTTCATGACTGAGGCAGGATGGGCTGGGTGACATCGGGCCACTTCCTCTCTGGGTCTCAGCCCAACCCACCTCACAGGGTTGTGGTTGTTGTTGTGGAGGAAATAGGAGGAGGAAGGCGTCTTAGGTATGTTCACCGCCTGGAGTTATTTGTAAAAAAAAAAGAGATCATAAAGGTGGGATATAAATAAAAATATCCTATTGGTTCCGAGTGCCATTCCCACCCACCCACCCACAGCCAAATGCCATGTCACTTTGGAAGTGGGAAATGTGACCCACCTGGACAGAAGTTGGAGTACAGGCTGCCTGCCAGTCACAGCCAAGGTGTTGGTTGAACCATATTCACTGCTACGGTTCCCGCTGAACTTAAAAGTTTCTTTTTCTGTTGCAGAACTTCCAAACTTTTCAATGATGCCTTTTTCCCTGCACGGCCATCTTCTGTAGGACAATGAAAGCCTCATGTGTCAAGATCTTCGTTACTCTGGCGATTCTCCTGGACGGGGCCTTCAAGTTGGCTGCCCCAGAGGGTAAGAATTCTGGGAGTTGAAGTCCACAAGTCTTAAAGTTGCCAAGGTTGGAGACCCCTGTTCTGGACTCCCAGGAGGGAGGGGCCTTTGGCTGAGGAACTCTGGGAGTTGAAGTCCACAAGTCTTAAAAGGGACCAAGGTTGGAGACCCCTGCTCTAGACTCCCAGGAGGGAGGGGCTGCTGGCTGAGGAATTCTGGGAGTTGAAGTCCACAAGTCTTAAAGTTGCCAAGGTTGGAGACCCTTGATTTAGTCTACCCATTGTGGAAAAATTGACCTCTCTCACAAAGTTTCTCCTTGTTTTTGGTTCGTAGTTGGAACACGCAGGAATCTCTCTAGTGCGCATTCAACGGGACCACCGGGAACACCCCTTCCGACAAATCTCCCACTTACGAATACAAATCAATTCACGTTTCCCACAGTTGCCTCTTTTGAGACGAGCTTCAATGTCGCAGCCATGGCCTCAAATCCTAAGATCCAATTGCATCCCTCGGTTCCCACCCCTTCAACACTCTCGGCTGGTCCAGGTATGCTCCACAACTCTAGCAAGGGTTGAAGAGTTCCGAGTAGGGTTTTGGTCGCCACGATGTAAAAAAAGATGTGGAGACTCTAGAAAGAGTGCGGAGAAGAGCAACAAAGAGGATTTTAGGGGACTGGAGGCTAAAACATATGAAGAACGGTTGCAGGAACTGGGTATGTCTGGTTTAATGAAAAGAAGGACTAGGGGAGACATGATAGCAGTGTTCCAATATCTCAGGGGCTGCTACAAAGAAGAGGGAGTCAGGCCAGTGGTAGGTTGCCCCCGGTTTGGACTGGTTCGCAAGAACTGGTAGTAAAACCAGCTTGAGGCTCCGCCCACTGACCTGGACGTCATCAGGAAGCTTCTGCACATGCATGTGTGCTGCCCCGTTGTGAACCGGTAGTAACGGTAAGCAGAACCCACCCCTAAGTTAGGCTATTCTCCAAAGCAACTAAGGGTAGAACAAGAAGCAATGTGTTGTGCCTCGTCCTCCCTTCTCTCCTCATCCGGGCCCCTCCCGTCTACACCTGCGCCTGTTATCAGACTCGGAGTCTGATAATGAAGATGAACGGCCTGTCATGCCTCCAGCCCCCCAGTTCTGGCCCCATGCCCGGACAGGATGTCAGGAATGAACAAACAAATCTCACTCCTACAGCGTGTGAGCAGGGAGCCAGCCACGTGCTGGAATTACCGACAGCAGATTCAGCTGAAGAGAATTCACAGTGGGAGGATCCTCGCTTCCGGAGATCTGAGAGGCGACGCCAGCAGAAGGAAGGGAGGGGCAGGCCTGGATAAATGCTGAGTCATGGAGCCACACCCCACAGCCTATATAAAGGACCTGCTTTTGGCATTCCAACCTTGAGTCAAGCAAAGTCTCATCTAGTTTGCTGAAGTCACAACTTGGACTCCTGCCTGCCCTGAGAAACCTGGAAGGAATTTGGCAAAGCTGCAGAGGCTTCGTTGCCACGCTTGATACGGACTTCCTAGACCCGGTCGTCAGAGGGGGAGTGGGACACGACACAATGGGTGGAAACTAATCAAGGAGAGAAGCAACTTAGAACTAAGGAGAAATTTCCTGACAGTGAGAACAATTAACCAGTGGAACGACTTGCCACCAGAAGTTGTGAATGCTCCAACAACACTGGAAGTTTTTTAAGAAGAGACTGGACAACCATTTGTCTGAAGTGGTGTAGGGTGCTTCGGCAATACTCGTTGTATAACACGCACCGCAATTTTCACCCACTTTTGCGGAGAGGGAAGGCGAAGTGTGTCTTATGCGCCAAAAAAGAACGGTAATCATTCTCACTGTCAGGAATTTCCTCCTTATTTCCAGGTGTTCAATTAAATCAATCAGTGTTGTTTGAACAAAAAACTCTTAATTCAGGGAGGGATAATCGTGGGTTTAATTGGGAGAGGAGGTCCCAACGACAGGTAGTTCTCGACCCACGACCAGAAAAACGGGATCGGGACTTCCGTCGCTAAGTGATGCGATTGTTAAGTGAGTCACGCCCGATTTTATGACTTATTTGGCCCTGGTCGTTAAGCGAACCTTGCTTTCCCCATTGATGTTGCTTCTCGGGAGTCCCCTGGGATGGTCACAGATGTGGATCACGTGATCGATGTTTTCAATAAATCGATACATGCTTTTCCTCTTCTTCCTATAGCCTGTAACAAATTCAAAGCGGATATCGCTTTTCTGGTGGACGAATCCTCGAGCATCGGTCCGGACAATTTTATCAAAGTGAAGGATTTCCTCTTCCGCTTAGTTTCTAATTTCCCTCAGATTGGGCCTGAAGGTACCCAGGTAAATTCTTGTCTCACAGGTATTTGTTCCGGAAGGGTCTTTGGTGCTCTCTGAGCTTGGCGGTTTTCTTGCAGATGTTTCATGACCCAACTAGGTAACATCCTCAGTGCTAGAAGGGAGTTGTTGTGCCTGCGCCCCCTGAGCCGGGCCTCCTGCCAGAAAGTGACTTGGATAGTGAGGGGGAAGGGCCATCAGGACTTACCTCGGGAGCACCGGCTTCCCTGGCTCAGCTCCAGGAACCAGAAGCAGGCCAGGTAGAGGAGATAACGAGGCCTCCATTCCCTGACTCTTTCCCACCCCCAGGCCACGCCTCCAGACCCGGCTGATGGCAATCAGGCCTGGCTGGACCCTAGGTTTCGTAGGCCGGAGAGGCGGGAACAACAGAAGCAGGGGTGGGGCAGGCCTAGGAAGTGCTGAGTCATGGAGCCACACCCCACAGGATATAAAGGCAGCGAGAGCTGCTGTGCCTCTTCGTAGCAGGCAAATCAACTGATTAACTAAGAGCTGAAGTTTGTTCCTGGGTGTCTCATCAGCGTCGAGGGAGATAACAGAGACACTTGGCAGACGCTTGCTATTCTGCTGCCAGAGCTGATAGTGCCGGCTAATTAGGCCATCACTCGGACGGAGGCGAAGAGGGGACAGAACAGGAGTGGGGTTTGTGGAGAGGAGGGGGAGGAGGAGGAGAAGAAGGAGAAGAAGGACTGTGGGTTCCTTGGTGCTCTCTGAGCTTGGCGGTTTTCTTGCAGATGTTTCATGACTCCACTCGGTGACATCATTTCTGTTACTTTCCAGGTCTCTGTAGTTCAATACAGCGAAAAGCCGAGGACCGAATTCCATTTGAATGCTTTTCCGGACCGGATCCGAGTTCAAAACGCTCTCAAGAGGCTCGTCTATAATGGCGGGAACACAAAAACTGGTGGGTATCGTATTCAAGAAGGACACTTCATCGGTTTTGTGCCATCAGTTTGGGTTGTGTCATGCCCCCACCGGACCTTAAATCTGTGGAGGAAGACAAGCCAGAACTGGAATCGATGGAGAGCGAGGGGGGGGGCTTCCTTGGCTTGGGAGGAAAATGGGGAGGAGCAGGGCCAGGGCCTTTCAGGATTGGGATGGCTTGTAGGCAGGGAGGAACAGGAGCAGGATGAGGAAGAGAGGTTAAGCAGGGCACATAGAATAGAATAGAATAGAATAGAATAGAATAGAATAGAATAGAATAGAATAGAATAGAATAGAATAGAATAGAATAGAATAAGGAATGGAATAGAACAGAACGGAATAGAATATGGAATGGAATGGAATGGAATGGAATAGAATAGAATAGAATAAGGGATGGGATGGGATGGGATGGGATGGGATGGGATGGGATGGGATGGGATGGGATGGGATGGGATAGAATAGAATAGAATAGAATAGAATAGAATAGAATAGAATAGAATAGAATAGAATAGAATAGAATAAGGGATGGGATGGAATGGAATGGAATAGAATAGAATAGAATAGAATTTTTTATTGACCAAGTGTGATTGGACACACAAGGAATTTGTCTTGGTGCATATGCTCTCAGTGTACATAAAAGAAAAGATATCTTCATCAAGGTACAACACTTACAACACTTAATGATAGTCATAGGCTACAAATAAGCAATCAGGGAACAATCAATATCAATATAAATCATAAGGATACAAGCAACAAAATTACAGTCATACAGTCATAAGTGGGAGGAGATGGGTGATGGGAACGATGAGAAGATTAATAGTAGTGCAGATTTAGTGAATAGTTTGACAGTGTTGAGGGAATTATTTGTTTAGCAGAGTGATGGCCTTCGGGAAAAAACTGTTCTTGTGTCTGGTTGTTCTGGTGTGCAGTGCTCTATAGCAGCAGTCACCAACTGGTGGTCCATGGACCACTGGTGTTCCTGAGAAAATTTTGGTGGTCCCCAGAAAAATTATTTGCATTTTTTATATTGCACTAAATCAGGGGTCCTCAAACTACGGCCCCTGGGCCGGATACATACAATGAACATTTGTGTTGCTGTGGAGGGTCTTCCCCTTTGGGGTCTTTTTGGGGTCGGGGGGGCAGAAATTCCAACTTGGGATCAGCCTCCTGGTGTGGGGCTTTGAGTGAAGGCTGGAGGGAAATGTCACTGGTGGTGAAAAGCCAGAGGGCTTCATTCCAGTGGGACTGCCTCATGGCCTGGAACTGGCTGACCATCTCAGCCAGCTGAGCCTACCTTGTCTTGCACTCTCGCAGGTCTTCCCTCCGCTTGGAAAGCCTATGCTCCTAGTCCTCAGTGAGGTGCTTCTACTGAGCCTCCTTCTCAGCCAGATCCAATTTGGACTCAGCTGTTTTGCCAACTCTTTCTTGTGGTTGCTGTTTAGTTCCAACAACTGCTTCCTGTTGGAGCCCTAAGGAGCCCGGGCGGGCAGGCCAGGAGGGGCTGGGAGGGGAGGGGCGAGTAGAGGCCAGCGAGGCACCCCTTGATGTGAGTGACATTGAGTTGGCCACACCCACCCAGTCACATGACCACTTGGCCACGCCCCCCACCAATCATTAGGCAGATTATATTAGTGCTCCATGGGATTTAAAAATATGAATTTAGTGGTCCCTGAAGACGAAAAGGTTGGTGAGCTCTGCTCTATAGCATCGTTTTGAACGGTAGGAGTTGAAACAGTTTATGTCCAGGATGTGAGGGGTCTGTAAATATTTGTAAATATTTTTTTATTTTTATTTTTTATTTATTTATTTTTGTCAATCATGTATAAGATAACAGGTACAAGTATAAACATAATTTGGATACATGAAAAGAGTAAGTAAAAAAGGAATATTAGGACAGGGACGGTAGGCAGCTCAGGTGCGCTTACAGACCTCTTAGGAATGAGGTGAGGTCAACAGTAGACAGTCTAAGGTTAAAGTTTTGGGGGTTTGGGGAAGAAACTACAGAGTCAGGTAGTGCATTCCAGGCATTGACAACTCTGTTGCTGAAGTCGTATTTTCTGCAATCGAGTTTGGAGCCTTGAGTTTACCTTGAGTTTGTATCTATTATTTGCTCGTGTATTGTTGTGGTTGAAGCTGAAGTAGTCATTGACAGGTAGGACATTGTGGTAGATAATTTTATGTCCTATGCTTAGGTCAGACTGAAGTCTGCATAGTTCTAAGTTGTCTAAGTCTTAATACATGAGAGACAGAACGCTGCGATGAGCGGGGACCGCCACCTCCTGATCCACAAACACGGAGAGTGGAGAGGAGGCGGGAGCAGCGCAGGCTGACCCGATGACTCAGGAGGAGAGTGCCCTGCCCCTCTTCACAAGGCACACCTGGGGACTGACACTTAAGGAGACGCTGTGGGGAGGAGCATTTGTCGGGAACAAACACTGGATTCGTGGAGGGTTGTGTGCCATTGCCGACGTTGGACATTTCCTGGACTTCTTGCTTTATTTCCTGCTTCCTGGATTAATTGCCTTGCTCCTTTGCTTCCTGGACTATTTGACTTATTCCCTTCCCCTGAAATTTTGCAGCTGTTGTGCTCACATTTTTCTGCAGCCAGAGACTGCTGGAGGGATGTGTGTGTGTGTGAGAGAGAGAGAGTGAGATCACTTTGCTCTGGGACTTGCCAGAAATGTGGGAGTAATTGGGGAGAACTTGGAGCAATAAAGGGGCAGTTTGAACTATTAGTTGACTGTGCTGCCTCTCTGCCATGCCCCCAGGTCATCACAAGTTTTAAGGCTTACATCCTAAGTGCTCATAGGAGAATAAATTCTCAGATGAATTAATTCAGGCAGAGCTCGACTGACGAACTCGTTGCTCCCATGTAACACCGCTCCTGCGGTGAACAATTAACCAGTGGAACAATTAACCAGTGGAACAGCTTGCCACCAGAAGTTTTGGTTGCTCCCTCACTGGAGGCTTTTAAGAAGAGACTGGACAGTCACTTGTCTGAAATGAGATAGGATCTCCTGCTTGAGCAGAGGGCTGGACTAGAAGACCTCCAAGGTCCCTTCCAGCTCTATTCTATTCTAGTTCAAAGTTACAAAGGCCACCAAAGCAAGTGTTTTATAACCGGTTCTCGCACTTATGAACGTTGCAACATTCCTAAAGTTGTGTGATCAAAATTCACGTGTTTGGTAATCCGCATGTAACTATGATGGTTGCCAGCATCCCAGGATCATGGGATCACCATTTATGACTTTCTCGGTCATCTTCCGACAAGCAAAATCAACGGGGGGAAGACAGATTCACATAACCGGCCCGAGGTTGACTCAGCCTTCCATCCTTTATAAGGTAGGTAAAATGAGGACCCAGATTGTTGTGGGGGCAATAAGTTGACTTTGTAAATATACAAATAGAATGAGACTATTGCCTTATACATTGTAAGCCGCCCTGAGTCTTCGGAGAAGGGCGGGATATAAATGTAAATAAAATAAAATAAATAAAATAAATAAAATAAATAACGACCACATAATTCATTTTAAACAACTGCAGCGATTGGCTTAACAACGGCAGGCAAGAAAGGTCGTAAAATCGGGCGTGATTCATTTAACAACCCCCTTCCTTAGGCAAGGGAAATTCCGGTCCTTTCCAATTCTGTTACTCCTTTCCAAGGACCTGGGATAGGCAGATCTGGAGGGTTGATGGAGTTACCAATGTCGTCTGCAGGATGTAAGCTATTCTGAGTCAAGCTGCCTTCTGCAATTGACCGATGGGGATTTTGTCAACGCCTTTCTAAGTTTCTGTGTTTTCTCCCAGGCAGAGGGATCGCTTACGTGCTGAAAGAAATATTTCAAGTCTCCAAGGGAATGAGGCCTGCCGTCCCACACATCCTGATCTTGCTGACCGATGGCCCCTCCCTGGATGAGGTGCTGCCCCCAGCTAGACTGGCTCACATTCTAGGTAGTTATGGATTTCGACCTCTGGGGTTTGATGCTTCTGACATTAAGAATGTTTGGATATAAAAGGTGCTACAAGAACACCGAAGAGGTGTTCGGCCGAAGAGGTTGTAGAAAAAATGCTTTTAAAAGGCTCCTCTGGCGATCCCAGCTGAGTTGCCTGATCGCCAGAGCCTTTTAAAAGCATTTTTTACAACCTCTTCAGCCAAAGAGGTTGTAGAAAAAAATGCTTTTAAAAGGTTCTGGCGATCAGGCAACTCAGCTGGGATCGTCAGAACCCTCTAAAAGCTTTTTTTCTTCTGGCAATCCCGGCTGAGTTGCCTGATCATCACAGGCTTTTAAAAGCATTTTTTTTTTTTTACAACCTCTTCGGCCGATCTTCTCTCTCTTGTCCTGCAGGGATCCAAATAATTCCTGTAGGGATTTCAGGAGCTCACGTGGAGGAATTGAAGCAGGTCCTCCTACACCGGAATTTAGAACGTCTCTTTCACGTGAACACTTTCGACGATTTGACCCAAATCATTGAAGAACTGGTGGAAGTAATTTGTTTGGGATCCTGGCAAGGGAACGGAGATGTGCCAGAGCATTTGAAGGTAAATAAATTCTTTTTGCATCCTTCTTTTAGGCACAGGGCAGAGGTGGGTTGCTACCGGTTCGCACCGGTTCGGGAGAACCGGTAGCAGCGGCTACGGGAGGCTCTGCCCACCCTCCCGGACGTCATCAAATACGATCTGCTCATGCGCAGAAGCTTCTGCGCATGCACAGACAGGGCATGTACATGAGCGAAGCAAGGGCGTGCGAGCAAACTGGTAGCAAAGGTAAGTGAAACTCACCCCTGGCACAGGGCAGAGTGGTGTTATTCTATTGTGGACTATTCCATAATCCTATACATGACCACGGAGACGTCTTTGGACAGCGCTGGCTCTTCGGCTTTGAAACAGAGATCAGCACCGCTGTTGTGACTCCGGCCCTCGAGCCTGTTCCCATGGAGGAGAGTGACTCGGGAAGTGAGGGAGAAGAGCCAGCAAGGCCTCCCTCGCCAGGACCCTCCTTGCTGCACCGCCCCAAGTTCCAGCTGCAGGCCAGGAGGAGGAACTGACCAGGCCTCCCTCTCCCAGACCCTCCTCCTCCTCCCTGGCAACGCCTCAAGTCCCAGCTGCTGACGATCAATCCTGGATTGATCCAAGGCAGCAACGTAAAGATAAGCGTGCGCAACAGAGGAAAAGGTGTGGCAGGCTCAGAGATTGCTAAGTCATTGAGCCACACCCCACAGGGTATAAAAATGGGTGGAGCTGCCATGTGGCCCTTGTGGCGGACAAAAAAGCTACCAAGGGTGCACTGCAGCTCGGTTGTTGGAGGGTTAAAGGACTTTTGTCAGTGAGTTTTGGCAACGGATCTTGGATACGAGATAACGGACTCCGAACTTGGCAGGCCTTTGCGCGGTCACTGCCAAGTATTTCCTCAATTAACCAGTGGAACAATTAACCAGTGGAACAATTAACCAGTGGAACAATTAACCAGTGGAACAATTAACCAGTGGAACAATTAACCAGTGGAACAATTAACCAGTGGAACAATTAACCAGTGGAACAATTAACCAGTGGAACAATTAACCAGTGGAACAATTAACCAGTGGAACAATTAACCAGTGGAACAATTAACCAGTGGAACAATTAACCAGTGGAACAATTAACCAGTGGAACAATTAACCAGTGGAACAATTAACCAGTGGAACAATTAACCAGTGGAACAATTAACCAGTGGAACAATTAACCAGTGGAACAATTAACCAGTGGAACAATTAACCAGTGGAACAGCTTGCCACCAGAAGTTTTGGTTGCTCCCTCACTGGAGGCTTTTAAGAAGAGACTGGACAGTCACTTGTCTGAAATGAGATAGGATCTCCTGCTTGAGCAGAGGGCTGGACTAGAAGACCTCCAAGGTCCCTTCCAGCTCTATTCTATTCTAGTTCAAAGTTACAAAGGCCACCAAAGCAAGTGTTTTATAACCGGTTCTCGCACTTATGAACGTTGCAACATTCCTAAAGTTGTGTGATCAAAATTCACGTGTTTGGCAATCCGCATGTAACTATGATGGTTGCCAGCGTCCCAGGATCATGGGATCACCATTTATGACTTTCTCGGTCATCTTCCGACAAGCAAAATCAACGGGGGGAAGACAGATTCACATAACCGGCCCGAGGTTGACTCAGCCTTCCATCCTTTATAAGGTAGGTAAAATGAGGACCCAGATTGTTGGGGGGGGCAATAAGTTGACTTTGTAAATATACAAATAGAATGAGACTATTGCCTTATACATTGTAAGCCGCCCTGAGTCTTCGGAGAAGGGCGGGATATAAATGTAAATAAAATAAATAACGACCACATAATTCATTTTAAACAACTGCAGCGATTGGCTTAACAACGGCAGGCAAGAAAGGTCGTAAAATCGGGCATGATTCATTTAACAACCCCCTTCCTTAGGCAAGGGAAATTCCGGTCCTTTCCAATTCTGTTACTCCTTTCCAAGGACCTGGGATAGGCAGATCTGGAGGGTTGATGGAGTTACCAATGTCGTCTGCAGGATGTAAGCTATTCTGAGTCAAGCTGCCTTCTGCAATTGACCGATGGGGATTTTGTCAATGCCTTTCTAAGTTTCTGTGTTTTCTCCCAGGCAGAGGGATTGCTTACGTGCTGAAAGAAATATTTCAAGTCTCCAAGGGAATGAGGCCTGCCGTCCCACACATCCTGATTTTGCTGACCGATGGCCCCTCCCTGGATGAGGTGTTGCCCCCAGCTAGACTGGCTCACATTCTAGGTAGTTATGGATTTCGACCTTCTGGGGTTCGATGCTTCTGACATTAAGAACATTTGGATATAAAAGGTGCTACAAGAACACCGAAGAGGTGTTGAGCCGAAGAGGTTGTAGAAAAAATGCTTTTAAAAGGCTCCTCTGGCGATCCCAGCTGAGTTGCCTGATCATCACAGGCTTTTAAAAGCATTTTTTTTTTTTACAACCTCTTCAGCCAAAGAGGTTGTAGAAAATGCTTTTAAAGGCTCCTCTGGCGATCCCAGCTGAGTTGCCTGATCATCACAGGCTTTTAAAGGTTCTGGCGATCCCAGCTGAGTTGCCTGATCATCAGAGGGTTTTAAAAGCATTTTTACAACCTCTTCAGCCGAAGAGGTTGTAGAAAAAATGCTTTTAAAAGGCTCCTCTGGCGATCCCAGCTGAGTTGCCTGATCATCACAGGCTTTTAAAAGCATTTTTTTTTTTTACAACCTCTTCGGCCGATCGTCTCTTTCTTGTCCTGCAGGGATCCAAATAATTCCTGTAGGGATTTCAGGAGCTCACGTGGAGGAATTGAAGCAGGTCCTCCTACACCGGAATTTAGAACGTCTCTTTCACGTGAACACTTTCGACGATTTGACCCAAATCATTGAAGAACTGGTGGAAGTAATTTGTTTGGGATCCTGGCAAGGGAATGGAGATATGCTAGAGCATTTGAAGGTAAATAAGTTCTTTTTGCATCCTTCTTTTAGGCACAGGGCAGAGTGGTGTTATTCTATTGTGGACTATTCCATAATCCTATACATGACCAAGGAGACGTCTTTGGACAGCGCTGGCTCTTCGGCTTTGAAACAGAGATCAGCACCGCTGTTGTGACTCGTCCTCCCTCCTCTCCTCAGCCGGGCCCCTCCCGTCTCCAACCGGGCTTTTTATCAGACTCCGAGTCTGATAATGAAGATGAATGGCCTGTCATGCCTCCAGCCCCCCGGCCCTGGCTTCATGCCCAGAGAGGATGCCAGGAGTGAACGGACAAGCCCGATAAACTTCACTCATACAGCGTGTGAGCAGGAAGCCAGCCAGGTGCTGGAATTACTGACAGCAGATCCAGCTGAAGACAATTTAGGGTGGGAGGACCCTCGCTTCCGGAGATCTGAGAGGCGACGCCAGCAGAAGGAGGGGTGGGGCAGGCCTGGATAAATGCTGAGTCATGGAGCCACACCCCACAGCCTATAAAAAGGACCTGCTTTTGGCATTCCAACCTTGAGTCAAGCAAAGTCTTAGCTAGTTTGCTGATATCGGACTCTATCACAACTTGGATTCCTGCCTGCCCTGATAAACCTCAAAGGAACTTGGCAAGCTGCAAAGGCTTCGTTGCCAAGTCTGTTAGGGACTTCCTTGACTCGTGCATTGGAGTCGGAGTGGGACACGACAAAGACTGGGAGACACGCGTCTTTGTGTTTGCTCTGTGAAGTGGGGAGGGGGACATAACAATCACCCCCTAGAGTTGGGAACGACTAGCAAAATATGTGTGAGGGGAACCTTTACCTTTAACTTGATGGAACCATCACCATCTGTGTAGACTGTAGACATATTTGGGTTTATCATGTGACTCTTAGCTCTTCTGGATTAAGTTGGTGGGGCAGAATGGACTAATTTCTGTCTTTTATTTTAAGTTGACCGGCAAAGCTATGGGGCCCCCAGAACAGCTGTTTGATGATCCAAGGAGGTCAACCATCGCCAATTCCCCTCCTACTCACCTGGCAGTGTTTGCCACGCAAGGACCTTGTGATCCACAATGCTTGGAGGTAAGGCACCTGTGGATGGCCTCTGAACCTGGGGGTGTGTGGGAGGGTGGGACCCTTGTTTGTAGTTCAGTTTTGGATTAAGATCGAGAAAATGGGTAATTCAAGTCTAATCTGAGTTACGGAGGCCAGCAGGGGGTGGATTTGGGGCCACCTGGGGGATTTGTCAACCTGCATCAATGACGCCATGCTTACTTCTGCTTCGTTTCTGGGTTGCCATTCAAGGGGGAGAAGAGGAAAACGGGGGTGGGATTTAGGAATGTGATGCCTCGGCTGGCTAGCCATAACATTTACCAACCGTGAGAACCAAGGTCGTGTCAATGGACACCTGTCGAAGTTGGGCGGGAACCTACATCTGGACTGATTGGACCATGTGACCTGAGTGACATAGTATAGTCCCACTTTCGGCGGGACAGTCCCACTTTTTAATAATTTGTCCCGCGGCATTTCAAAAAAGTCCCGATTTTTTTTCCCACTCCCGTTCTGAAAATGGGAGGTGGCAACACAAGAGGAGGAGGAGGAGGCGGAGAAGGGGGCTCGAGATCGCCCGCTGCTTGGAAGAGCCGAGAGGAAAGCCGAGCCTGCCTGAAAGAGCCGAGAAGCAGCAGCCGCTCCTCCTCCTTCAGCCAGGTGGCGAGACTCAGCGCACATGCGCAGCCCCCCCCCCCCGCCCCGTCAATGGTGTCCCGCTTTGCCATCGCTGAAATCTGGTTACTTTAGACATAGGCAGGTGGGGAGCAGAGGTGGTATTCAGCCGGTTCGGACCAGTTCGGGCGAACTGGTAGCGGCGACCTCTGGAATGAGCAAAGTTGACTTTGCTTCAACAGAGCTTCGTGGGAGGAAGTTTACGCCGAGGAGGAAGCTACGACCCGTTTGCTTTCGCCACCAAGGGGGAAAAAGGAGAACGGGTGAGTAGATTTCCGCTTTGGAAATCAAATAGATCCGTTCCGCCTTGGACGGGGGGGGTCTGTTAAGCCCTCAACAGGAAGTGGGCCATGTTTCTCACCCATATCCTCTCCTCTTTCCTGTTTCATTTAGGGATTTCCGGGAAAAGATGGGATCCCGGGATTACCTGGAAGACCTGGACGCGTGGGCCCACCAGGCTCCCCTGGATTAAGAGTAGATATTTTATGCCCTTAAAATCGCAACTGCTTTATAAAAGATACTCTGATGATTTCGTTTTTAACAGCTGCTGCTTTCTCTCTCTCTCTCTGTCTCTCTCTGTCTCTCTCTCTCTCTCTCTGTCTCTGTCTCTGTCTCTCTCTCTCTCTCTGGGCAGGGACTGCCGGGCATGCAAGGAGACCAAGTAAGTTGCCTATAGATAGTCTGTGCAGGTGGTTAAAGTACTAATCATGAAGCTAGAGATGGTGAGTTCTAGTCTGCAGCAGGCTTTCATAGCTAAGGTGGGACTAGAACTCACCGTACCCTGGTAATTGGCACAAAGTCACCCAGCTAGTGACTTTCATGCCTAAAGCAGGATTAGAACTCCCCATCTCCTGGTGTTTGGCCCAAAGTCACCCAGCTGGCTTTCATGGCTAAGGCAGGACTAGAACTCACCATCTCCTGGTGATTGGCCCAGAGTCACTCAGCCGGCTTTCTTGACTAAGGCGGGACTAGAACTCCCCATCTCCTGGTGATTGGCCCAAAGTCACCCAGCCGGCTTTCTTGACTAAGGCGGGACTAGAACTCCCCGTCTCCTGGTGTTTGGCCCAAAGACACCCAGCTGGCTTTCATGGCTAAGGCA
This sequence comes from Ahaetulla prasina, assembly GCF_028640845.1. Taxonomy (NCBI): domain Eukaryota; kingdom Metazoa; phylum Chordata; class Lepidosauria; order Squamata; family Colubridae; genus Ahaetulla; species Ahaetulla prasina. The sequence continues at coordinate 99,235,884 of NC_080545.1, forward strand.
GGACTAGAACTCACCGTCTCCTGGTGATTAGCCCTAAGTCACCCAGCCAGCTTTCATGCCTAAGGCAGAACTGAGCCTCTGTGGCTCAGACTGGTAAGACAGTCTGCCTGCAATTACTGCAGGTTCTAGTCCCACCAGGCCCAAGGTTGACTCAGCCTTCCATCCTTTATAAGGTAGGTAAAATGAGGACCCAGATTATTGGGGGCAATAAGTTGACTTTGTATATAAATATACAAATAGGATGAAGACTATTGCTAACATAGTGTAAGCCGCCCTGAGTCTTCGGAGAAGGGCGGGAAATAAATGCAAATAATAAAAAAAAAAGAACTAGAACTCACTGTCTCCTGGTGGTTGGCCCAAAGTCACTCAACTGGTTTTCATGCCTAAAATAGGACGATGATTGGCCTAAAATCATCCAGCGGCTTTAATGTCTAAGGTGGGACTAGAACTCACCGTCTCCTGGTGATTAGCCCAAAGCCATCCAGCCAGCTTTCACGTCTAATGCGGGACTAGAATTCACTGTCTCTTGGTGACTGGCCCAAAGTCACCCAGTCAGCTTTCATGGTTAAGGCAGAACTAGAACTCACCATCTCCTGGTGATTGGCCGAAAGCCATCCAGCTGGCTTTCATGCCTAAAGTGGGACTAGAATTCACCATCTCCTGGTCTCTAGCTGGGGCCTTAGCCACTAGACCAAACTGGGTTTCAGTTTTGGATTTGTGTGATATATGAGTGCATGATTTTGAATGCTCCTGTTTTGGCACCAAGCTAAATCTGTTTTCTCTGCATGGTTTTTCTAGGGACTTCCTGGATTCCCAGGCCCATCTGGGTCTAAAGGAGACAGAGTGAGTTTTTGTTTTGTGTTTTACACGTATACGCAATAAAACCGTGTTGATACCATGCCTAAGATGTAATAAGTAGCCTTAGCTCTATACCAGGGATCTCCAAATGTGGCAACTTTAAGATCTGTGGACCATGGCTGGCAGAGGAATTCTAGGAGTTGAAGTTCACTGGTCTTAAAGTTGCCATATTTGGAGACCTCTGCTCTATGCCACGGGCACCTGACTTGTAAGAAGGCACGCACACGCTGTGCAGTATTTTCTAGTTCAATTTTCCATGGAGAATCTTCAGAATTGGGACTGCAAATTGGGACCTGAAATTAGAGCAACAACTGTTGCACTGAAGGACCCCATGAGTTTAGATACTTGCTTTACAGGTAATCCTCAACTTACAAGCATTCATTTAGTGACCAAAGTCACAATGGCACTGTACAATCCTCACACTTATCCAGTCACGGATTACCTGTACACAATCAAAAAGCCAACTGTCCAATTAGCAAACCCAAAACAAGGAAAACACTCTCGGGAGAACTGAATTCCCAAAAGCAAAACTTTATTGGCTACACCATGTTGGTACTGAAGAAAAGAAACCTGCTCTGGTTTTTCCCGCGCAAAATGTTTGCCTAGTTAAACAATAACTTCCCATTCTCCCCACCCCTGGGTAAGCACATTGTCCAATTATGAATTTTTTTTCTTTTGTTTTGTTATGGGAACAGTCCATCTCTTTCCCAAGCACCTGCAGTGGTGACCTTGATGGCTTCCATGATCTCTGCATACGTTCTCCGCATTCCATTTCCCATTTCCCTCCCTCCAGTTCATTGGCAAGTTGAAAAGCATTAAGTTTTGAAAGAAGCAAAGCGGTTCAATCTTGACACAAATTGGGGGGGGGTGTCTTTATTTGGGTAGCATTTGAGAACCATTGACAAGACAGACCCTGAAAGTCCTTTTTCAAACCCTTCAACAACCCTACATTGTTAAATCTCTAGATTGAGAGATCTTCTCCTAGTCTTTATATTGGAGTAAAGGACTTGTGGATCTCTAAAATACATCATCTAATGTGCCAGATAAGCAGAGATTGACCCCTGACAAACCATGAAGCAGAAAGCACACCCAATGTATAATTCACTGATCACAACTGTATGTGCATTAATTGATCCTCCTCAGGTCGTGAAAAGCCACATTGTGGTTTTATACCGAAGTAGATTTGGGCTCTTTCGGATAAGCAATACATAAACACAACGTCTCTTCTGCAGGGAGAACCAGGATACGTGCTCGGAAGCATGGAAGTCATTTCAGGAAAAAGCGGACAGCCAGGTCCTCCGGTAAGTAAAAGAAAATATTTTGAGGGATCCTCAGTGCTCTGTGAGCTTGGTTGTTTTCTGGTAGATGTTTTATGACCCAACTAGGTAACATCATCAGTGTTAGGAGGAGGAGGAGGAGGCTTTAGGAAGGGGGAGGAAAAGAAGAAAGGGAGGAGGAAGAAGGGAAGGGAAGGAGAAAGGGAGGAGGAGGAACAACAAATGTGGGATTGTTCTGTCTCCTTCCCCACTTCAGACCCACGAGCTGGCCTTCAGCCAGTGGATTCACGGCTCTTATCAGTCCTGGCAGAGAAATCGCAGCTGCCTGCCAAAGTTCAAACAAATGACTCACAGAGTAAGACTTTCAGCTCTCTTTGAAACAGTTCAGCTAAACTTTGCTTCCCGTGGAGTGAGAGCAGTCCCAAAGCTCCTTATATATCCTGTGGGGTGGGGCTCCTGCCCCACCCTTCCTTTTGATGACGACCCCTCTCTAATCTTCTGAAGCTAAGCTTGATTATTATTATCAGCTGGGTCTGAAGGCGTAGCCTGGGGAAGGGAGGAATCAGGGGATGACGGCCTCATTATGTCCTCTGACTGGTCTAGTTCTGGCTCCTGGAGCCGAGCCAAAGGAATCGGTGCTCCCGAGGTAAGCCTTACCGGCCCTTCCCCCTCACTCTCGGAGTCACTTTCGGGCATGGGGCCAGGTTCGGGGGCTGGAGTCACAACAGGGATCCTTGGTGCTCTCGGAGTTTGGTTGTTTCCTTAAAGACAAAGCTCAGAGAGCACCAAGGGCCCCATGGTGCTCCTCCTCTTCCTCCTCCTCACTCTCCACCATTCCTGATACCACCCCTCCTTTCTAGCACTGATGATATTACCTAGTTGGGTCATGAAACATCTGCAGGAAAACAATACAGCTCAAAGAGCTCCCAGGACCCCACAGTTCTCCTCCTCCTCCTCCTCCTCCTCCTCCTCCTCCTCCTCCTCCTCCTCCTCCTCCTCCTCCTCCTCCTCCTCCTCCTCCTCCTCCTCCTCCTGTTCTCAGCAAACCCCACTTCCTTCTAGCACTGATGATGTTACCTAGTTGGGTCATGAAACATCTGCAAGAAAAGAACCAAGCTCAGAGAACACCAAGGAACCCACAGTCCTCCTTCTCCTTCCCCTTCTCCTCCTCCTTCTCCTTCCCCTTCCCCTTCCCCTTCTACTCCTCCTTCTTCTCCTTCTCCTTCCCCTTCCCCTTCTCCTTCTCCTTCCCCTTCTCCTTCCCCTTCCCTTTCTCCTTCTCCTCCTTCCGCTTCTCCTTCCCTTTCTCCTTCCCCTTCTCCTTCTCCTTCCCCTTCCCCTTCTACTCCTCCTTCTCCTTCCCCTCCTCCTTCTCCTTCTCCTTCTCCTTCTCCTCCTCCTCCTCTCTCCATAACCCCCATCCCCATTCTAGCACTGATGATGTTCCTTAGTTGGATCATGAAACATCTGCAAGAAAACCATCAAGCTCAGAGAGCACCAAAGACCCTGTAATTCAGCCCTGAGCTACAGATATTTCTCCCTTTTCTACAGATGTCTTCCTCTTCTGATATCTTGGAGAGTTGAGGCTCTCGCCCCAAAACTTCAGATTTTTTTTTTTATTTGCATTTATATCCCGCCCTTCTCCGAAGACTCAGGGCGGCTTACACTATGTCAAGCAATAGTCTTCATCCATTTGTATATTATATACAAAGTCAACTTTTATAGCCCCAACAATCTGGGTCCTCATTTGACCTACCTTATAAAGGATGGAAGGCTGAGTCAACCTTGGGCCTGGTGGGACTAGAACCTGCAGTAATTGCAGGCAGCTGCTGTTAATAACAGACTGTCTTACCAGTCTGAGCCACAGAGGCCCTGTTAGCCTCTGTGATGATTAGCATCATCTTGAGACCAGACAATAGAATTCTAAGGATCTGTGTGCCTCTTACCGGCTGGGGAATTCTGGGAGCTGAAGTCCATACATCTCCAAGCTGCCCAGTTTGAGGAACTCTACTCTGATATCTGGCTGAATACATTTGATATGTTTCATTTCAGGGCCAAAAAGGGCAGCCGGGGGTTCCCGGTGTAGCAGGCCCTCCAGGTCTGCCTGGCTTACCTGGACCCCAGGGTCCACCTGGCTCCTCAGTGAAGGTATGTAAGATTTTGTGCAGTGCGTCTCATTGGCTGTCCTACTTGTCAATCATTCCCAACGCATTTTAAAGCCAACCTATATTGCCTCCTTGGCTTGCGACCAGGGGTGGGTTTCCCGTATTGTTGCCACCGGCTCGCCCCACCTGCGCACACTCGCTGCATGTACGCACCTTCCACACGTGTGCCCGGCCTTCTGCACATGCTCTTTGCTCGTGCGCGCACCTTCCGTTCATGTGCCCAGCCTTGACAATGTGGCTAAATAGGACAGCATTTCTTTTTTTTTCTTTTTTTTTCTTTTTTTTAATTTTTTTTTTTAAATTTTATTATTATTTTTTTAATTCAAAAAGTTTTACAGAAAAAAAAATTCCCCCTTTCCCCCCACCTCTCCTCCCCCCTCCCTTCACAACCCCTCCCCCGACTTCCCGGAACGAGCACAAGGTATAGTTAAAAATAAAACAAACATATGCTAAAAAATTTTCGGCCCAACTTAATTATTTATTTATTTTTATTTATTTATTTATTCATATTTGTATACCGCCCTATCTCCCGAAGGACTCAGGGCGGTTCACAGGCAAATAAAACATTTATGTACAAATTAAGATAACCATTAAAAAACTTATTCTAATGCCAAATTATTAAAAATATAAATATAAATATTAAAAACCAATTAAAACCCCTATAAATTTAAAATCTAGTCCAGTCCTGCACAGATGAATAAATGTGTCTTGAGCTCGCGACGGAAGGTTCGGAGGTCCGGAAGTTGACGGAGTCCTGGGGGGAGTTCGTTCCAGAGGGTGGGAGCCCCCACAGAGAAGGCCCTTCCCCTGGGCGTCGCCAGACGGCATTGCCTAGCTGACGGCACCCTGAGGAGTCCCTCTCTGTGAGAGCGCACGGGTCGGTGAGAGGTATTTGGTAGCAGTAGGCGGTCCCGTAGATAACCCGGCCCTATGCCATGGAGCGCTTTGAAGATGGTTACCCCTACAATCATCAATTCCTAACTTCCCCCCAAAACAATAAAAAATAATACATCCTAATCATTCAAAAACAGTCTGATAACTCTTAGTCTGATATCTACTTTGAATATAGTCAATCCATTTTTCCCATTCCTTTAAGTATCTTTCTTGCGTATTGTCTTTCAAAAAGGCTGATATCTTCGCCATCTCAGCCAAATTGGCAACTTTCAATATCCATTCTTCTATTGTAGGTACTTCTTTTTTCTTCCAGTATTGTCCTATTAGTAATCTTGCTGCTGTTATTAAATTTAAAATCAATTTAGTCTCAATTACTGTACAGTCCGTAATAATTCCCAACAAAAAAAATTGCGGCAGGAACTTTATCTTCTTTTTCAAAACATTTTGTACAAAAAAACAGGACAGCATTTCATATGGGTGAGCCACCTGCAGTCGCTGCTACCAGTTCGCCCGAACCGGTTCGAACTGGCTGAATGCTACCTCTGCTTGTGACTGTAGACTTTTCAGCCAATCAGTTAAATGTATGAAGGCTATAGCATACAAAGAATGGTTGCAGGAATTGGGTGCGTTTAGTTCAGGGGTCTGCAAACTTGGCTCTTTTAAGACTTGTGGACTTCAACTCCCAGAGTTCCTCAGCCAGCTTTGCTGGCTGCGGAACTCTGGGAGTTGAAGTCCACAAGTCTTAAAAGAGTCAAGTTTGCAGACTCCTGGTCTAGTTGAATGAAAAGAAGGACTAGGGGTGAGATGTTAGCATCTTCCAATATTTGAGGGGCTGCCACAAAGAAGACGGAATCAAGCTATTCTCCAAAGCACCTGAAAGCAGGACAGGAAGCAACGGATGGAAACTCATCAAGGAGAGAAGCAACCTAGAATTAAGGAGCAAATTTCCTGACAGGGGGAACAATTAACCAGTGGAACTGCCTGCCTCCAGAAGTTGTGGGTGCTCCAACGCTGGAAGTTTTTAAGAGGAGATTGACCAACCATTTGTCTGCAATAGTAGGGTCTCCCACTTGAGCAGGGGGTTGGACTAGAAGACCTCCAAAGTCCCTTCCAAATTCAGGGATTCCGTTATTCAGTGAAACGTTTCTGCGCTTTGTGACATGTTCTGCTCTTTCAATTGCAGGGTGAACCCGGAGACCCAGGCCTCAGAGTAAGTAGTATTTTTCCACCACGTCGAAATCACGAGCTGTCAATCACTTTTTTTGCCTGGCTCAGTGTGTTTTTGTTTTTTAGGGTCCCCGGGGCAGAAGTGGGATTAAAGGAGACAAAGGAGGAAGAGGAGAATCGGTGAGTGGGATCTTCTGCTCCTAACTGGATCTCTTCATCGCGTGGAGGAAGAGCTATAGGAATGTTTTTACTCAAGGGAGAGGATACCCCTAGTAGGGACAATGCAGATAACGTGGTCACCATCATTTATAATTAGCTCCTTGTGTTTTGTGGTTAGAAGGGCTCACAAAGCATTCAAAGTGGAGTCCACAACCTTGGCAATCTTCAGGCCTGTGGACTTCAAGTCCCAGAATTCCCCAGCCAGTCATCTCTCCCTCCCTCCCTCCCTCCCTCCCTCTCTCTCTCTCTCTCTCTCTCTCTCTCTCCTAACATCCATCTATCTGTCTGTCTATCTATCTATCTATCTATCTATCCATCTACCCACCCACCCACCCATCCATCCATCCATCCATCCATCCACTCTATTATCTGTATATCATCTCTCTACCTATTATCTATCTAGGTATCTATTTATCTATCTATCTACCAACCATCTATTTATCCATCACTCCACCCATCACCCCCCCCCCCCCCCCCCTACCTATCTATCTATCTATCTATCTATCTATCTATCTATCTATCTATCTATCTATCTATCTCTATCTCTATCTCTCTATCCATCCATCCACCCATCCATCCACTCTATTATTTGTATATCATCTATCTATCTACCTATCTATCCATCCATCCATTATCTATCTATCTATCTATCTATCTATCTATCTATCTATCTATCTATTTATCTATCTATCTCTATCTAAAGAGATTTATCTATCTATCTCTATCTATCTCCATCACTCTGCTAAACAAATAATTCCCTCAACACTGTCAGACTATTTACTGAATCTGCACTACTATTAATCGTTTCATAGTTCCCATCACCAATCTCTTTCCACTTATGACTGTATGACTATAACTTGTTGCTGGCAATCCTTATGATTTATATTGATATATTGATCAATTGTGTTGTAAATGTTGTACCTTGATGAACGTATCTTTTCTTTTATGTACACTGAGAGCATATGCACCAAGACAAATTCCTTGTGTGTCCAATCACACTTGGACAATAAAATTCTATTCTATTCTATTCTATTCTATCTATCTATCTCTATCTATCTATCTATCTATCTATCTATCTATCTATCTATCTATCTATCTATCTATCTATCTATCCATCCATCCATCATCTACCTACATACAACTATCTATCTATCTATCTATCTATCTATCTATCTATCTATCTATCTCTATCTATCTATCTATCTATCTATCTATCTATCTATCTATCTATCTATCCATCCATCCATCCATCATCTACCTACATACAACTATCTATCTATCTATCTATCTATCTATCTATCTATCTATCTATCTCTATCTATCTATCTATCTATCTATCTATCTATCTATCTATCTATCTATCTATCTATCTATCTATCTAATCTAACCATCCATCCATCCACCCATCCATCCATCCATTCTATTATTTGTATATCATCTATGTAGCTATCTATCTATCTATCTATCTATCTATCTATCTATCTATCTATCTATCTATCTATCTATCTATCTATCTATCTATCTATCTATCTATCTATCTATCCAAGGGTGGGCTTTAAAAACTTTAGCAAGGGGTTCTCTGCCCGGTTGCTGGGTGGGCGTGGCCATGGTGGGCATGGCTTTGTCGGCCTCCTGCACCACTAGGTGGGGGGACAGGGGGGGACATTTTTGCCCTCCCTGGGCCCCGGAGCCTTTCCTCGAGCCTCCAGGAAGGTGAAAATGCCCTCCCTAAGCTCTGGAGGCCCTCCGGAAGCCAGAAACAGGCCCAAACTTCTGATAGACCCATTTTTCACCCTCCCCGAGCCTCCGCACACGCCCTGCACTTACCTGCAATCAAAACGGGCTGTGTGGGGACTCCTGGGAGGGGAGGGGTGGTTGGGGCCAGCCAGGAGTGGGATTTGGGGGTTCTCCAAACTGCACAGAATCTTAGCTAGAGGTTCTCCCGAACCCCTGAGAACCCCCAGCAGCCCACCCCTCTATCTATCTATCTACAGTATCTCTATCATGGGGAATTCTGGGAGTTGAAGTTCACAAATCTTAAAGTTTTTAAGGTAGGAGACTCCTGCCCTATACCTGTACCATTCCGGACAAATGGCTTCTGAGTCTCTTCTTGGAAACGTCCAGTGGTAGAGCACTCACAATTTTTGGAGGCAAGCCATTCCACTGGTTAATTGTTCTCATTGTCACTGCCGGGCTGGAGAATTCTGGGAGTTGAAGTCCACAAAGTGGCCAAGGCTGGGCACTCCTAATTCAAAGGGTAAACCTTACAAATAGGAATGGTGCCACCCTCCTCCGTGGACCACAACAGCTGGATCCTCTACAAAGCTTAACGTGGCTGTTCTGAAGGTTGTTCCTCGGTTGTCTTCTCCTGAGGAAACCCAACTGTGTAGCTTTGCTCCACTGTGGATATAGGACTTGTGTGCATTGTCAACCCCAAAAGGTAGACCGGACAAAGAAATAAACGCCACTGAATCAAGACTACTGATGGTTCTTGACTCTGAAAGGGATTTGGTAAAGGACTGTATGACAAAGTGGGCACAAAATTTTCAGGAGCCAATATTGTTGGAAACTTGGGGAAAAATTTGGGTTACAAATGTTAAATTTACGCAGGCACAGAATTTAAGGGAAAATTTTTACAAAATGTTTTATAGATGGCACTTAGATCCTAAGAAACTATCATGAATGTATCCAGATATGCACGCAAAATGTTGGAGATGTAATTGTGATGATGCTACATATTTCCATATTTGGTGGACTTGTAAGAATATTAAGGCTTTTTGGATAAAAATTTGGTGGATTTTACAAAATGTTTTGAAAAAGAAGATAAAGTTCCTGCCGCAACTTTTTCTGCTGGGAATTATTACAGACTCTACAGTAACTGAGACTAAATTGATTTTAAATTTAATAACAGCAGCAAGATTACTGATAGGACAGCATTGGAAGAAAAAAGAAGTACCCACAATAGAAGAATGGATATTGAAAGTTGCCAATTTGGCTGAGATGGCAAAAATCTCAGCCTTTTTGAAAGACAATACGCAAGAAAGATATTTAAACGAATGGAAAAAATGGATTGACTATATCCAAAACAGATATCAGACTAAGAGGTATCAGACTGCCTTTGAATGATTAGGATGTGTATTTCTGATTGTTTTGGGGGAAGTTAGGATTTGATGAGAATTGTAGGAGTATAATTAAGTTAGGAGGGAAATTTTTTTAGTATATGTTTGTTTTATTTTTAACTATACCTTGTGCTTGTTCCGGGAAGTCGGGGGGGGGAGGGGGGTTTGTGAAGGGAGGGGGGAGGGGGGAGTGGGGAAATGGGGGGGAAATCTTTGTAAAACTTTTTCAATTAAAAAAAAAAAGACTACTGATGGTTCTTGACTTATGGCCACAATTGAACCTAAAATGTCTGTCGCTAGGAGAGACCATTGTTAAGTCAATTTTGCCCCGTTTTATGATCTTTCTTGCCACCGTTCTTAAGCGAATCCCTGCAGTCCTTAAGTGAGTCACACGGTTGTTAAGTGAATCTGGCTTCCCCTTTGACTTTGCTTGTCAGAAGGTCGCAAAACGGGATCACGTGACCCCGGGGAAACTACAACCATCATAAATACGAGTCAGTTGACAAGCGTCCAAATTTTGATCACGTGACCACGGGGATGCTGCAGCGGTCGTAAGTGTGAAAGTCAATCGTAAGTCACTTTTTTCGGTGTTGTTGTAACTTTGGAACGGTAACTAAATGAACCGTTGTAAGTCGAGGTCAATCTTTAGTCCTCGCCTTACAACTGTTCATTCAGTGATTGTCACAGAATGCTATTTGTGACCTTTCCAGATGTTTTCTGACAAGCAGAGTCAATGAGGGAAGCCAGATTCGCTTAAGGGCCATTCTCCTTAAGGGATTCCTTTAACGACCATGGCCGAAAGATTATTAAATCAGGCGCAGCTTTCTTAATTGCCTCACTTAGCAATGGAAATTCCATTCTCAATTGTAGTCGTAAGTCAAGGACTACCTGCACCATCCCTGCCTATTCAGGGGGCCTCTGTGGCTCAGACTGGTAAGACAGTCTGTTATTAACAGCAGCTGCTTGCAATTACTGCAGGTTCTAGTCCCACCAGGCCCAAAGTTGACTCAGCCTTCCATCCTTTATAAGGTAGGTAAAATGAGGACCCAGATTGTTGGGGGCAATAAAGTTGACTTTGTATATAATATACAAATGGATGAAGACTATTGCTTGACATAACATAACTTAACTATTGGATAACCATTTAGATATGAGCCAGCAGTGTGCAGCAGCTGCTAAAAAAGCCAACACAGTTTTGGGCTGCATAAACAGAGGGCTAGAATCAAGATCACGTGAAGTGTTAGTGCCACTTTATAATGCCTTGGTAAGGCCACACTTGGAATATTGCATCCAGTTTTGGTCGCCACGATGTAAAAAAGATGTTGAGACTCTAGAAAGAGTTCGGAGAAGAGCAACAAAGATGATTAGGGGACTGGAGATTAAAACATATGAAGAACGGTTGCAGGAACTGGGTATGTCTAGTTTAATAAAAAGAAGGACTAGGGGAGACATGATAGCTGTGTTCCAATATCTCAGGGGTTGCCACAAAGAAGAGGGAGTCAAGCTATTCTCCAAAGCACCTGAGGGCAGGACAAGAAGCAATGGGTGGAAACTGATCAAGGAGAGAAGCAACTTAGAACTAAGGAGAAATTTCCTGACAGTTAGAACAATTAATCAGTGGAACGACTTGCCTGCAGAAGTTGTGAATGTTCCAACACTGGAAATTTTTAAGAAAATGTTGGATAACCATCTGACTGAGATGGTGTAGGGTTTCCTGCCTGGGCAGGGGGTTGGACTAGAAGGCCTCCAAGGTCCCTTCCAACTCTGTTGTTATATAGTGTAAGCCGCCCTGAGTCTTCGGAGAAGGGCGGGATATAAATGCAAACAAAAAAAAATAGCTGTTAGCCCACTAATATGGCTAAGGTTGAATTAATGGCTAAGGTTGAATTTCTAGACGGGTATGTCCTTATCTCAGTGGAAACCAAACAAAGAGGCTCTTTTTGACTTTTTCAGGGGAAACCTGGCTTACCTGGTCCAATCGGACTGGATGGTCAACCTGGACTTTCGGGAGCCAAAGGCGAAAAGGTACTTTTGTCCTATATCTTCTAGTAATCAGACAATATTATCAGCAAATTAAAGTCACTTTTTATAAATCAGGACACTCCAGAACAATTTGATATAACCAAAGGAGTTAGGCAAGGGTGCCCACTCTCTCCACTCCTATTTATTTTAACTTTAGAAACCCTTTTGATGAAAACAAGGGAAGATCAGGAAATAAAAGGCCTAAAAATTAAGAAAGAAGAATATAAGGTTGAGGCATTTGCCAATGATATGGTGTTTATATTGGAGGATCCATTAGAATTGGGACCAAAACTGATACTAAAATTAGAAGAATTTGGCGAGGTAGCGGGACTAAAGATCAATAAAAGCAAATCTAAATTAATAACTAAAAATCTCACAAAAAATCAGGAAAAAGAATTGGAAGACAGTATAAAAATGCAAACAACCAAGAAGATAAAATATCTAGTGATCTGGCTTACAGCTAAATATTCCTCAATTAAGGAGGACAACTGTGATAAAATTTTACAACAAATAAAAAAACATCTAGAATCTTGGAAAAACCTACAGATCTCATTTTTGGGGAGGATTGCAACGATTAATAGAATAGAATAGAATTTTTTATTGGCCAAGTGTGATTGGACACACAACGAATTTGTCTTGGTGCATATGCTCTCAGTGTACATAAAAGAAAAGATACGTTCATCAAGGTACAACATTTACAACACAATTGATGGTCAGTATATCAATATAAATCATAAGGATTGCCAGCAACAAGTTACAGTCATACAGTCATAAGTGGAAAGAGATGGGTGATGGGAACGATGAGAAGATTAATAGTAGTGCAGATTCAGTAAATAGTTTGACAGTGTTGATGGAATTATTTGTTTAGCAGAGTGATGGCCTTCGGGAAAAAACTGTTCTTGTGTCTAGTTGTTCTGAAAATACTATTTTTGTTCCAGGTTATCCCAATAAACTAGGGAAATTTTTTTTTGATACCTTAAATAAAATGGCTACTAAATTTATATGGCAAGGGAAAAAGCCGAGAATAAGACTTAAACTTCTACAAGACACAAAAGACAAAGGGGGATTAGCACTCCCAGAATGGGGATTATACTACCAAGCTTCCAGTTTAATATGATTAAAAGAATGGATAGAATTAAAAAATAAGAGAGTGTTAGCAAAAGAGGGACACGACCTACAAGTAGGATGGTATGCATTCCTTTGGGATGAAAAATACAAAACACACAGCTACTTTAGAAAGCACATATTAAGGAACGCATTGCTACAAATTTGGTTAAAAATTTAAAAAAAAACACAGCACTACACAAAAGTACCAAGGTGGATATCGCCAAGGGAAATATTAAAGCACCCAAATTTAATTGAGTTAGATAAGATAATTAGGTATAAAGGTAAAGGTTCCCCTCGCACATATGTGCTAGTCATTGCCGACTCTAGAGGGTGGTGCTCATCTCCGTTTCAAAGCTGAAGAGCCAGCGCTGTCCGAAGACGTCTCCGTGGTCATGTGGCCGGCATGACTCAACGCCAAAGGCGCACGGAACACTGTTACCTTCCCACCAAAGGTGGTCCCTATTTTTTCTACTTGCATTTTTTACATGCTTTCGAAACTGCTAGGTTGGCAGAAGCTGGGACAAGTAATGGGAGCTCACCCCGTTACACGGCAGCACTAGGGATTCGAACCGCTGAGCTGCCGACCTTTCGATCAACAAGCTCAACATCCTAGCCCCTGAGCCATAGGGATATATATAGGGATATATTAAAAGAACAAGGAAGTCAAAACTGTTTCTTCAATGGGCTGTCCTGCTACTGAAAACCAGTAGCTGAGTCTCTGAATGAATTGCAGACCTACAGAATTGCAGAAAGGGAAGGGACCTCTGGAGGTCTTCTAGTCCAACCCCCCCGTACACACACACACACACACCGCTCAAGCAGGAAACCCCGTTCCATTCCAGACAAACGGCTGTCCAGTCTCTTCTTGAAAACCTCCAGGAATAGAATAGAATAGAATAGAATAGAATTTTATTGGCCAAGTGTGATTGGACACACAAGGAATTTGTCTTGGTGCATATGCTCTCAGTGTACATAAAAGAAAAGATACGTTCATCAAGGTACAACATTTACAACACAATTGATGGTCAATATATCAATATAAATCATAAGGATTGCCAGCAACAAGTTATAGTCATACAGTCATAAGTGGAAAGAGATTGGTGATGGGAACTATGAAACGATTAATAGTAGTGCAGATTCAGTAAATAGTCTGACAGTGTTGAGGGAATTATTTGTTTAGCAGAGTGATGGCCTTCAGGGAAAAAACTGTTCTTGTGTCTAGTTGTTCTGGTGTGCAGTGCTCTATAGCGTCGTTTTGAGGGTAGGAGTTGAAACAGTTTATGTCCAGGATGCGAGGAATGAATGAATGAATGAATGAATGAAGCCACCACAACTTCTGAAGGCAACCCAAAACTTGTGTTTCTAGTTCTTTTGCTGATATATGTCATAATTTTTTCTGCTGGGTTTCCGCTGTTATCAATTTTTCACGTGGTGTGCCATCCAGTATCAATTCATGGAATTGGCCGGCCTTCCCCAAATTTAATCAATCAATCAATCAATCAATCAATCAATCAATCTTTCCATTTTAGGGTGAGGTCGGAATCGGACTGATGGGGATGCCAGGGTTAAAGGGAAGTGAAGGAGATAAGGTAGGTGTTGATTCTGTAATAAAGTTTTCCTTTAATTATGGGTTCAAAATAATATCTAGGAACAAACAGAAATATATTTTGACGGATTACGGAATATTAAACATTTGGAGCCTGTCCATCTCTGACCTCAAAGAACAATCAACAACCAGTACAGCTAGTCCTTGACTTACAACCATTCGTTTAGTGACCGTTCAAAGTTACAACGGCAAGGAGAAAAGGGACTTATGACCATTTTTCACACTTATGACCGCTGCAGTTTTCCCGCAGTCACATGATCCAAATTCAGATGCTTGGCAACTGGCATGTACTGATGACAGCTTGCAGTGTCCACGGGGTCACGTGATCCCCTTCTGCGACCTTCTAAGCCAGATTCGCTTAACAGCCCTGTGACTAACATAGCCGCTGCATTGGTTCGCTTAACAACGGTGACTAGAAAGGTCATGAAACGGAGCAAACAAAGCCCTCCTTTAATCACCGTCACCCTTAGCAACAGAAATTTTGGGCTCGGTGGTGGTTGTAAGTCAACGTCTATTTGTAGTCTCCCATCCAGATACCAGCCTGGCCTGACACTACTTAGCTTCCAAGCTTGCTCAAGGTCAAATAGTTGATGCTGAGACAATTCAGCCATTGAAGAAAAATTAATCCTATCCCTTCCTGCTTTTTAAAAGTTTTTTTAAAAAACTTTTTAACTTCAACTTCAACTTTTTAACTTTTTAAAAGTGAATTTTCTTTTCTCTTTTTCTTGCATTTCCTTCCTTTTCCCTTTCCTTCCCCTTCCCTTCTCCTCTGATCCTCCCCTCCTTGCCTTGGCCTTCCCTTCCCTCTCTTCTCCTCTCTTGTCCTTCCCTTTCCTTTTGTTCAATTTTTATATTTTTATATTTCTAGGTATATCTTTGCTCTCACCTCTCTGCGAAAAACAAATGAAAAAAAACTAGTGTGGAAGTTTGGAATCAAAATTAATTCTCCTTTCCCACTCCCTCTTTTCTTCGTCTTTCTAAATGGAAACTCCACAAAAATGAAAGAAAGCGAATATTTTAAAAAAGGAAATGTTGATTCTGAGCCTGAATGGGGAGACATAGCAGAGGTGGTATTTAGCCGGTTCACACCGGTTTGTGCGAACTGTTGGCAGAAACTTGGCCAAGGTCGCCGAACCGGCTGGCCGGCCACGCCTCCAAACCAGTCCCGTGCTCGCCACTTGCCCCGCCCACCGTGTTCCTCACCGCCATGTTTTTTGCGCACACACATCCCACGGCCTTGCAAGTCCAGTTGGATGTGCATGTGCGGGGAACATGGCGTTTTCCACGACCTCCGGTATTTTTTGGTGGCCTGTGGCTGGGAGGCTTCTTTGCCAGCCGCTTTCCAGCAGCAGCGGCTGGCTGGGAGGCCGCCGAAAACTCTGGTCAGCTTGCCTTCCGGACTCTAGACCAGCTGCCGCGGAATGTAAGCAGCCCGAACAAAGAGACGGTGGTGGGAAAGGAAGTGGTGCTAGGACTTGGGCAACTAAAGGAGGGGAAATAGGGGGAACTGGTGAAGAGAGGGCAGGGGTAGATAGGTGAAAATTTCAAACATTTTCCTACCGGACCTTCCGACGCGAGCTGAAGATATTTTTGTTCCATCGCGCAGGGCTGGCCTAATAGTTTTAATGGGGGTTTTTATTAGAGTTTTAATTCTTCTTAGCCAAATTGAATTAGTTTTTTTTAAAATGTTTTTAATTTTTGTGTTTGTTGTTTTATTTGGCTGTAAACCGCCCTGAGTCCTTTGGGAGAAGGGCGGTATATAAATTAAAATAATAAATAAATAAATACCTTTTCCTGTGGGCGTGGCTAGATGGGTGGTGTCATGTGACTGAGTGGCCGTGGGCGTGAGTGACGTCAAGTTGGCCACACCCACTCAGTCACATGCCCCGCCCACCTAGCCCCGCCCACCGAACCGGTAGCGGAAATTTTTGAAACCCACCACTGAGACATAGGCTTTGGGGAAGAACGGCTGCAAAATTTATAAATAAACATTTGATAGGATGTGATTGTCTTTTTTATGTCTCACTACACTACAGGGAACTATGGGACATCCTGGGCCCCAAGGACCAAAAGTGAGTTTTGAAAGATGGTTTTCCATTAATATTTCAAAATGAAAGATACCTTCGGCAAACGCCTGAAGATTTTCTGCTGACGGGTTGACAAGCTGATCCAAATTTAAATTTAAAATGAAATTAAAATTAACAGAAGAAAGTCACTTCTCTCTTGTCTTGCTCTAGTCTCTGAATAATTTTGGATGCGCCATACAGGTAGTCCTCGACTTACGACTGAAATTGATCACAGAATTGCAGTTAAGTCATGCCGGTTTTTAAGTGAGTTATCAAGCAACCATGCCTGATTTTACACCAGCGGTCATTAAGCGAATGCCGTGGTTGTTAAACCAACGCTGCAGTCATTAAGGGAAGCCATTTTAGCCCAAGGGAGGTTTTTTGCTGAAAACCCATAAATAATTTTCTGGCAAAAAAACCTCATAAATCACAAATATTTGATAATGGGATGTTGCAAATGGCTGTAGATGGGACGGATTTGTCCATCAGAACTTCAGAATTGGGTCATGAATGCCTCTTATTTATTTATTTTTATTATTATCATTTCCAAGGTTAAAATACAGAATCAAGGGTGGGGGGGTAGGAAAAAAATTACAATACAAAAAGAAAATTACAATACATATATATATATACAATATACAATATGTAGGTCTTTGGTTATTCGGGTTTTCTCCCGCGTAAAATTGGAAGTGTCTTGGCGACGTTTCGACGAAGTCTCATTCGTCATCTTCAGGCTTCAGCTTCGTGCTTCTGGGAGCAATGTGTGATTGCAGCTATTTCTTCCTTTTTAACTGCTAGTGGGGGTTTGAACTGATTGGGTGGGAGCTTGGCTGTGCTTTGATTGGATGGGGGTTTTTTTGTGCTCTGATTGGCTGGGGGTGTGTCCTGTTTGGGGCTTGGTTGTGCTCAGATTAGTCTGAGTTGCAGGGGGATTTGAGCTGGTGAGCTGCACTGCTGCTGTTTGGCTTCGTGGTCGTGGTCGTGCTACATCTTCGTAGTGGGTGTCAGTCTGCTGCATGTATGGATTGGAGGGGTTTGAAATGGCTAATGTTGCAGCTGCGGTCTGGCTTCTGGTCCTTGGTCGTGCTTCCTGATCAGTGTGGGTTTGGGTCTGCTTTCTGGGTGGATGTGTAGTGGTGACATCCTGTGTGGACCTCGTGAGTGTGGGTCTGGTGTCATTCCTCGTGTTAAGGACTCGTTTGTCAATAAGGGCGGGTTTCCAAATGGCTGGTAGGCGGGAGGTATCATCTCGTTTGTTCATGCTGTGTGGGCGTTTTTCTATCTCGATGGCTTCTCTGATTATTCTGTTGTTAAAGTGTTCAGTTTTGGCGATAGTTCTGGTCTTTTTAAAGTCAATTGTCAGGCCTGGAAACCATATTAGACTTTAGGTTTCCAGACGCTGCCACATTTTTTTCCTGAGGGGAGGAGGTGGGGGTTGTGGGGTATGGTAACATTCTTCAAGCAGTCAAGGTCGGATGGCGTTCACGTCTGCAGGAAGAGTGGCAAGAAGATACTCGAATGAACTGGGAGAACGTGGGACCATGTGACCATCAAAGGGGTCAGGGGGGTGGGACTCTTGGGGTTTGTATAACTGGGGAAACGAATCCGGAACTTCAGTTTTGGGAATTGCACTCATCACGTGCCAGTCTCCTCATGCTAGTAAAGAACTTTGAGAAAAAACAAAAAATGCCTTTGAGTTTCTTTTACGCAGAAGAGGTATTTCTGGAACCTTGACATCAATATCGTGTCCTGTGGCTTTAAGGTGTTGGACCAGGGAAGAAGTTGGTTCCTCTTTTTTGACTGAGTTCTTGTGTTCTTCAATGCGTGCACTTATTCTTCTGTTGGTTTGTCCGATGTATGTGGTGGGGCAGGCGGTGCATGGGATTATATATGGGTGCATGGGATATATATATGTATGTATGTATGTATGTTTTAGCAGGTGTTTGTATGTAGGTCTTTGGTTATTCGGGTTTTCTCCTGCGTAAAATTGGAAGTGTCTTGATGATGTTTTGACGAAGTCTCATTCGTCATCTTCAGGCTGGTGTTTTCATCTTCGTGCTTCTAGGAGCAATGTTCTAGGCACGCTGAAAACACCAGCCTGAAGATGATGAATGAGACTTCATCAAAACATCGCCAAGACACTTCTAAGTTTACGTGGGAGAAAACCCGAATAACCAAAGACCTACATATATATATAAATATATATATGTATATATGTATGTATATGTGTATGTATATGTGTATTTGTATTTGTATGCGTATATGTGCTTGTGTGTGTGCATACACACACACACACACACACACGTATTTATATATATATGTGATATATCAAGAGGTATATGCTTTATAAGTACTTCTTTTGGAGTCTGTGGTAACTTTGAATGGTCACTAAGTGAATGGTCACTTACAAGACCGGTTGTAAGTCGAAGACTACCTGTACTGTATTCCCACCTCAGGAAATATCCACGTGCAGTTTTGTATGTGTGTGTGTTTGTGTGTGTGGGTAGGTAGGTAGACATGGGACACTGGGCAAAAAGTTGCTACAAACACTTAACTTTTTTTAAAAAAAAAATGAAGGATTTCTGATTAGCTGAATTATTATTTTAATTAGCTAAAAATGGTATTGTTTTGAATTATTTTTAATTCGGCCAAATCTTTGTTGTTATGCTCAGGCCTGTTTTCCTGGCAGAAATTTCTCCTGAGTTGCTTCAAGATAGAATGACGCTGTTTTTGGCTTTCTCTTTAGGGGGAGCAAGGATTCCCTGGGGAAGAAGGACCGCCTGGCTTAAGGGTAAGAATAGCCACAAAGATTTCTTGGCTCCTTTGTCTGTTTCTATCCTGCCTTTGTTATTTTTATTATTATTATTATTATTGGCAAATAACTCAAGGCGGTGAACGTACCTTCTTCCTCTTATTTTCCTCACAACAACAACCCTGTGAGGTGGGTTGGGCTGAGAGAAAAGGACTGGCTGAAGGTCATCTGGCCAGTTTTCAAGTCTAAGGTGGGACTAGAACTCGCTGTCTCCTGGTGATCGGCCCAAAGTCACCCAGCTGGCTTTCATAACATAAGGCAGGACTAGAACTCGCTGTCTTCTGGTGATCCGCCCAAAGTCACCCAGCTGGCTTTCATAACATAAGGCAGGACTAGAACTCGCTGTCTCCTGGTGATCGACCCAAAGTCACCCAGCTGGCTTCCATAACATAAGGCAGGACTAGAACTCGCTGTCTCCTGGTGATCTGCCCAAAGTCATCCAGTTGATTTTCATAACATAAGGCAGGACTAGAACTCGCTGTCTCCTGGTGATCGACCCAAAGTCACCCAGCTGGCTTTCATAACATAAGGCAGGACTAGAACTCGCTGTCTCCTGGTGATCGACCCAAAGTCACCCAGCTGGCTTTCATAACATAAGGCAGGACTAGAACTCGCTGTCTCCTGGTGATCAACCCAAAGTCACCCAGCTGGCTTTCATAACATAAGGCAGGACTAGAACTCGCTGTCTCCTGGTGATCGGCCCAAAGTCACCCAGTTGGTTTTCATAACATAAAGCAGGACTAGAACTCGCTGTCTCCTGGTGATCCGCCCAAAGTCACCCAGCTAGCTTTAATAACATAAGGCAGGACTAGAACTCTCTGTCTCCTGGTGATCGGCCCAAAGCCACCCAGCTGGTTTTCATAACATAAGACAGGACTAGAACTCGCTGTCTCCTGGTGATCGGCCCAAAGTCACCCAGCTGGCTTTCATAAAAATAAGGCAGGACTAGAATTCACAGCCTCTTTCTAGGGGAAGGGGAAGTCCATCAGGATCATATGATATTCCACTGAGCAATGGAGCTGATAGTCCCTGTTGTTTTTGCTAAGTGAGGACTAACTGTATGAAAATCAAATATTTACTGATTTATTCCATTCTGCAGATTTACCATAAAAAAATTCTTTTTTTTTTTAATCCAGGGTAAAAGGGGACAAGATGGTATCAAAGGAGAAAAGGTAAATTTTATTCTTTTCTGAGGAGAATTTAAATCCAGTTGTGACTCACTTCCATTGTGACATTAGCTGCATTCCCCCCGTCAACTTGGCTTGTTTTAATCTTACCTGCTCATTTTTTTCTGAGCAAGGAGATATACAGGTAGTCCTTGACTTACGATCGCGACTGGGACTGGAATGTCGGTTGTTCAGTGAGATGGTCATCAAGTGAATTTCCCCCAACTTTATGACTCTTTTTGCCACCGTCGTTAAGCGAATCACACGGTGGTTAGGCAAATGCATTGATTTTGCTTCTCAGAAGTCCGTTGAGAAGATCGCGCGTGGCACGAGTCACATGATCCTGGGACACAAAAACATCATAAATATGAGTCGGTTGCCAAGCAACCAAATTTTGATCACATGACCCTGGGGCTTCTGCAACGGTCTTAAGTGTGAAAAACTGTCATGAGTCACTTTTTCAGTGCTGTTGTAACTTTGAATGGTCACTAAGTGAACAGCTGTTAAGTCAAGGGCTATGTCGTGTCCCACCCCCACTCCGACGAACGAGTCAAGGAAGTCCGTAACCAATTTGGCAATGAAGCCTCTGCAGCTTGCCAAGTTCCTTCGAGGTCTCTCAGGGCAGGCAGGAGTCCAAGTTGTGACTTCAGCGATAGAGCCCGATATCAGCAAACTAGCTGAGACTTTACTTGACTCAAGGTTGGAATGCCAAAAGCAGGTCCTTTATATAGGCTGTGGGGTGTGGCTCCATGACTCAGCATTTATCCAGGCCTGCCCCACCCTTCCTTCTGCTGGCATCGCCTCTCAGATCTCCAGAAGCGAGGGTCCTCCTACACTGAATTGTCTTCAGCTGGATCTGCTGTCAGCGTCTGGGAAAGGGAGGGATCAGAGGGAGTAGGCCTGAGTAATTCCAGCACCTGGCTGGCTTCCTGCTCTGAAGGCTGAGCCAAAGGAACATACGCTGTATGAGTGAGGTTTATTGGGCTTCTCCTTTCACTCCTTGAATCCTCCCCGAGCATGGGGCCAGGGCCGGGGGCTGGAGGCATAACAGGCCGTTCATCTTCATTATCAGACTCGGAGTCTGATAAAAGGCCCGGTTGGAGACGGGAGGGGCCCGGCTGAGGAGAGGAGGGAGGACGAGTCACAACAGGCTACCTGTATATGATGCGAACAACGGATCTGTTGCAGGGAAGTGGGTGACTCTGATGGGAAGCATCTGTTGGCTTGTTGTTGGGTTAGGATTTATGTGTGTGCATGTGTACGTGCCTACACACCTTTTCACAACCCTATTGTTCTGCCCTCCACAGAGGGCCCCCCCCCGTGGGAAAATGAATTGCCCACTCCTGTGTTAAACAATTCACAGCAGGATTTAAGCTGTTCCAAGCCAAGCTGCCTTTTGCAATTGACTGATGAGGATTGCGTCAATGCCAGTGGCCTTCTTCAAATCATAATAATTATTATTTCTATTATTATTATTATTATTATTAGGGACTTCCAGGCCCGGAGGGACCAAAAGGAGACCAAGTAAGTAAAAAAAAAAAGCGAATAGAACAAACCGTCTTTTCGCTAATAAAATAAGATTGTTTCCGATGATGATTATGTTATCCATTCAGCCGTGTCCAACTCTCAGGAATTTCCGTGCATGAGATAGCCAAAGTAAGTGAGATGCAGTAGTAAGAAAGTCTAGTCCCCTCCCCATAATTAGGGGACTAGACTTTCTTCAAGCAGTTACAGGCAGTACTTGAGTCTGAAATTACGACCGTAAGTTGTATTCTGCCAACCTAGCAGTTTCAAAAGCACGTAAAAATGCAAGTGGAAAAAATAGAGACCACCTTTGGTAGGAAGGGAACAGAGTTCCGTGGGCCTTTGGCATTGAGTCACGCGGCCACATGACCACGGAGACGTCTTCGGACAGCGCTGGCTCTTTGGCTTTGAAACGGAGATGAGCACCGCCCCCTAGAGTCAGCAATGACTAGCACGTATGTGCAAGGGGAACCTTTACCTTTACCTTTGTAAGGGTGGTTCAGGGGCTAAGACAGCTGAGCTTGTCGAACAAAAGGTCGGCAGTTCGGCGGTTCGAATCCCTAGTGCTGCCGTGTAACGGGGTGAGCTCCTGTTATTAGTCCCAGCTTCTGCCAACATAGCAGTTTCGAAAGCACGTAAAAATGCAAGTAGAAAAAATAGGGACCACCTTTAATGGGAGAGTAACAGCGTTCTGTGCGCCTTTGGCATTGAGTCATGCCGGCCACATGACCACGGAGACGTCTTCAGACAACGCTGGCTTTGAAACGGAGATGAGCACCGCCTCCTAGAGTCGGCAACGACTAGCACGTAAGTGCGAGGGGAACCTTTACCTTTACCTTTTAAGTTGTATTGGTCATTAAACAAGTCACCCCACGACAGTGTTTCATCTTACGACCTCTTTTGTGCTGTCGTTAAGTGAATCCATTATCTGCAACAGTTTTTGGGTTTTTATTGCCAGGCATCGGAAGTAAACGCCAACTTTCAGCATAATTGTCATAAATCGTGGTCACACGGCACCGCATATGGTCGTAAATGCGAGACAGTTGTTGACCACTCAAAATATGATCTTTTGACCACACAGAGAAGGAAGGGCAACCATCAGAAGTTCGAATCTGGGTCCTAAGTAACTCTATGGTTCCGTTGTAACTGTTGTGACCTGTCGACCGCCAGCCCCTCCAGCAGCCAAATCAGAGGAGGAGGCATGTGAGTCAGGGTCAGCATGAAGGCAACTTGAGAACTCTGAGGGGGAAGAGGGAATGGAGCAGTCAGAAAGAGAGACAGAGCTTGGGCTGTCTGTCAGCCCTCAGATTTATTTATTTATTTATTTATTTTATCACATTTATATACCGCCCTATCTCCCTAGGGACTCAGGGCGGTTCACAAGCAAGTAAAAAAGTACATATAAATACAAACTAAAATACAATTAAAAAATTAAAAAACTTATTCTACATAGCCGAATTATTAAAAAGCAGATGGAGGGTCAATAGCCTCCAGGTCTAGAGGTGGCTGATGAGGAAAAGGAGGAACAGTTGAGTCCATTGCCCAACGCGTGGATGCACAGAAGGCAGAGGAGAGGAGAACAGTGGAAATCTATGGGCCGGTCCTTGGGACGGAATAGCCACTACTGCTAACAAAGCCCCACCCTAGATTTGGGGATAAAAGGCAGGGGGCGGAGATGAATAGGTGTGGCAGACAACTATTCATCTCCCAGTCGGACAGATTTGTTAGCCTGCTGTGAGTGAGAGAAAGAGACTTTTTGTCGGGGCTGCTAATAAAGGAAACATTTATTTAACTACAGAGGGTTTGTCGTGTTTGGGTGGCAGGTCAGAACAGTAACATGGGGAATAGTTAGAATTCCAGTCTCAGTTCCGGATTGGTGGTATGGGTCTCATCTTCATAATTTTTACCCCCTGTATCTTCCAACACGTTCGCCTGATATATTGGAAGCTTAGCAGTGGTGATATCACCACTGAGATCACTGGCCTAGGCCAGTAGGCTCTGCGCATGCGCGAGAATGGTAGCGACCTAGAGGAGCCCGAATCGGCGATGGCGGCTTTTCCTTGAAATGGAGGCTTTGGGCTGACTTACCAGGCTGCTCCGGTCCCTCGGCGTGTGGTTCGATCGGTCTGGCTGCCGCTGGAGAGGTTTGTGGCCTCTCGGTCATGCGACAGCCGAGAACGGGCCGAGGGACGGAGTGGCGGTCCGGAAGGGGGCGGCCATTTTGGAGGAAGCGGAGATGCGAGGGAGGCGAGGGAGGCCTGCTGTTTGTTGCAGGCTCCGGCCTCGGCCTCGGTTCTGGCCCTGCCTTGCCCAGCGGAGCGGCCCTGCCTCGCTTTACGGAGCCCTGCCCAGCGGAGCGGAGCCCTGCCCAGCGGCGAGCCCTGCTTAGCGGAGATCTGCCCAGCGGCCCAGTGGCGAGCCCTGCTCAGCGGAGCCCTGTCCAGCGGCCCAGCGGCGAGTCCTGCCCAGCGGAGCCCTGCCCAGCGGTCCAGCGGTCCAGCGGCGAGCCCGGCCTAGCGGAGCCCTTTCCAGCGGCGACCCCGGCGATCTTGGCCGAATTTCAGCGGCGTGAGATCGCCGGTGATTCCGCCTGGCTCCGGCGGCCCGGGTGTGGATTCGCCTGGTTTCGCTGGCGCGAATCCCGCCCGCTTTTGCCTGTCGGTGGGCTTGCCGGCTCGGGCGCCAGTTCCATCGGCGCCAGTTCCATCGGTGCTGGTTGGGCCCGGCGGGCTGTGTGGACCGCGAGGTGCCTGTCCAACGGCGCCTGTATTAGGCAGCCCCACCGAGGATGGGTGTGGTAATGCCTCGTGGGAGAGGAGGCCGGAACCATGGCTGAGGTTTGTCCCCTCTTGTGGCCTGTTTGGTCGCAGCTTTCCATCATGTGTCATCGAATGGCCCTTGGTGGCCTGCTTGTTCCATCGTATTTTCCTTTGTGGCCTTATGGCCTGGCTTGCTCCATTTTTTTCCGCTCCCCTCTATCCCTATCCCGGACCATGGGTCATCTAAACTGGGCAGTCATGCATTTCCATCAGCGGGATGGAGTGGATTGGACTGGATTGGACTAGCTTGGACTGGTCTCGGGACTTGGGCTGACCGCTAGCCACGTCTACCTGATTAAGATCTGTAGAACTGCTTCCCATAGGCATGCTATGGAGACTGTCGGCCTGTCTGTTCCTGTTCTGTTATCGCTATCCGGTTCCTGCTCCATCTGTCCTTTGACCAACTGGACTCCCGCTAGAAGACTCACCATTTCTATTACTTTGGGATTTTACCACCTTAGCATCCCTCGCCGATTCGCACTTTCCTATGCGCTACACTGCACGTGAACTCTTGCGCCTGCGAGGTGCCCCCGCCTCGCAGGAATGGCCCGTATCGCTACCAAGGGCCGGCCTCAATGACGGGTCTTGGGACCCACAGAGGTGGCATGCGAGAAGAAAGAGCCTTTGGGGGTTTTTAGACAGGGCATTTTTAAGGGGTGGGAGGGGTAGGGCAGGTGATGGGGTAGCCCGTCGGGAGGAAACCAGTTCCAGCGCATGCTCGTGGCGATTATCAAATGGGTTCGGAGGTTATGGGGGAGGTGTTCCTTTGTGTGAGGTGAGTCTATTGGCACGGTAAGTGGGAGGGGCAGATATGGCGGAAGGGGATCGATCGATATAGGGGGTCACGCGTTCGATGTATGCAGGCGATCGCGTGCCCCGATCCCCCTAACTTTACCCGTTCCCCGGATGGTCAGGACCCTCAGGACCTGGGCCTCCGTCTGATGTTATGCAACGCACGGTCCGTGGCCAATAAGGCCCCCCTAATACATGATCTAATTCAGGGGGGTGCCGCGGATATTATAGGCGTTACGGAGACCTGGTTGGGCAATGAAGGGGGTGTGCCCCTGGTTGAGATGTGCCCACCGGGTTTCCGTGCATTCCATCAGCCGAGGGCCCAGGGTAGGGGTGGAGGGGTGGCGGTTGTGATTAAAGAGAGTTTAGGGCCGAGGGAGACCACTGTACCTCAGATATCCGGGTGTGAATCCCTCTTTGTGAGGTGGGGTCATAGATGTCAGATGGGCTTGCTGGTCACGTACCTGGCTCCTTGCTGCGTGACAGCGGCCCTGCCCGAGCTCCTAGAGGTGCTTGCCGGGGTGGCGGTGGAGACCCCCAGACTTTTAGTCATGGGGGACTTTAACCTGCCATCTGCCGGCTCGTCATCGACGGTAGCTCGGGAGTTCTTGGCCTCCATGATGGCCTTGGACCTGACTCAAGTAGTGGATGGCCCCACTCACATCGGGGGTGGCACACTGGACCTGATTTTTGTCTCTGGTCAGTGGTCGAGAGATCTGGACTTAAAGGAAATAGTCATTGAACCTTTGTCATGGTCAGATCACTCTCTCCTTCGCCTGGACTTTCTGACCGCTACCCAACACCGCAGGGAGACGGAACCATTACGTTGGTACCGTCCCAGGCGCCTGATGGACCCAGAGAGGTTCCGGACGGAGCTTGGGCCACTTCCTGAGGATCTGGCTCACGGCACGGCAGAGGAACTGGCTGCAGCCTGGGAACGGGCTGCGGCCGGGGCTTTAGACCGTGTCGTGCCTTTGCGGCCTCTGACCCGGCGTAGGTCCCAACCGGCTCCTTGGTTCTCCGAGGAGCTGAGGGGGATGAAACGCCGGAGAAGACGCCTAGAGAGTTCCTGGAGGTCCAGCCGTTCAGAGGCTGATCGGACACTAGTTAGATCCTATACTAGGACCTACCTAGTGGCACTGAGGGATGCGGGGCGTTCCTCCCCCCCCCCCCCCATTGCGCCGGCAGATACCCCCCCACCTGCCCTGTTCGGGGTGACCCGCTCCCTCCTTCACCAGGGGGAGCGGGATGACCCGTTACAGGGACGTGCTGAGGAGTTTAACGGTTATCTATACGATAAAATCGTTCAGCTGAAGGACGGTCTGGACCAAGATTGCAGCGATTCGGACGAGACGTCTGAGGGCGGTCTTGGTGATGTTGTATGGGATGAGTTTGACCCTGTGACTCCCGAGGACATGGACAGGTTGCTGGGTAGATTGAATGCCACCACATGTTTACTGGACCCGTGCCCCTCCTGGCTGGTGCTGGCCACTCAGGAGGTGACACGAGGCTGGCTCCGAGGGATTACGAGTGCTTCCTTGTTGGAGGGAGTCTTTCCGGCCGCCTTGAAAGAGGCGGTGGTGAGGCCCCTCCTCAAGAAGCCTTCCCTGGACCCGGCTGTTTTAGGTAATTATCGTCCAGTCTCCAACCCGCCGCGCGAAGGTTGTAGAGAGTATGGTGGCATATCATTTCTCCCTTCACCTGGAGGAAACTGTCTATCTGGACCCGTTCCAGTCCGGCTTCCGGCCCGGTTACAGCACTGAGACGGCTTTGGTCGCGTTGGTGGATGATCTCTGGAGGGCCAGGGATAGGGGTTACTCCTCTGCCCTGGTCCTATTAGACCTCTCAGCGGCTTTTGATACCATCGACCATGGTATCCTGCTGCGCCGGTTGGGGGGATTGGGAGTGGGAGGCACCGTTTATCGGTGGTTCTCCTCCTATCTCTCCGACCGGTCGCAGACGGTGTTGACGGGGGGGCAGAGGTCACCCGCGGCGCCTCACTTGTGGGGTGCCGCAGGGGTCGATTCTCTCGCCCCTTCTGTTCAACACCTATATGAAGCCGCTGGGTGGGATCATCAGTGGCTTCGTGTGAGGTACCAGCTGTCGCTGATGACACCCAGCTGTACTTTTCCACACCGGGCCACCCCAATGAAGCCGTCGAAGTGCTGTCCCGGTGTCTGGAGGCCGTACGGGTCTGGATGGGGAGGAACAGGCTCAAGCTCAATCCCTCCAAGACGGAGTGGCTGTGGATGCCGGCATCCCGGTACAGCCAGCTGAGTCCGCGGCTGACTGTCGGGAGCGAGTCATTGGCCCCGATGGAGAGGGTGCGCAATTTGGGCGTTCTCCTGGATGAACGGCTGTCTTTTGAAGACCACTTGACGGCCGTCTCCAGGAGAGCTTTCCACCAGGTTCGCCTTTCTAGACCGGGATGCCTTGTGCACAGTCACTCACGCCCTTGTGACGTCTCGTCTGGACTACTGCAATGCTCTCTACATGGGGCTCCCCTTGAGGGGCATCCGGAGGCTACAGTTAGTCCAGAATGCAGCGGCGCGGGTGATTGAGGGAGCCCCTCGTGGCTCCCGAGTGACACCTATCCTGCGCCGGCTGCACTGGCTACCTGTGGCCTTCCGGGTGCGCTTCAAGGTGTTGGTGAATGTCTTTAAAGCGCTCCATGGCATAGGGCCGGGATACTTACGGGACCGCCTGCTGCTACCGAATACCTCTCACCGACCCGTGCGCTCTCACAGAGGGGCTCCTCAGGGTGCCATCGGCGCGACAGTGTCGTCTGGCGACACCCAGGGGAAGGGCCTTCTCTGTGGGGGCTCCCGCCCTCTGGAACGAACTCCCCCCAGGACTTCGTCAACTTCCGGACCTCCGAACCTTTCGCCGCGAGCTTAAAACCTATTTATTCATCTGCGCTGGACTGGGGTAGTGTTTTAATGTGTTTTAATGGGTTTTAATGGGTTTTTAGTTCCAAATTTTAATTCTGGCCAATTTTAATAAGTTTTTTAATTGTATTTTTTAATCTGTATTTATAGTATTGTATTTTTATTTGGCTGTGAACCGCCCTGAGTCCTTCGGGAGAAGGGCGGTATACAAATGTAAATAATAAAAATAAATAAATAAATAAATATTTGGGCGGTTCAGACCAATTCGGGCGAACTGGTAGCGGTGACCTGAGGATGGGCCCGCCCCCGCCCACCTGCCGCGGTGCTATGCCGTTCTATTTACCCACGTTTTCTAAGCTGCACGCATGTGTGGATGGCATGTGCGCGAGCAAATGTGAGCGTGCGCACACACATGTTTACATTTTCGGTGTGCGGCGAACCAGGTATAAAATTATGTGAACTCCACCTTTGGAGCTTACAAATCCCTCAGGTTTTACTGTTGAAATCTGAGAGTTAAGACCCAAAACCTCTCACACGCTTCAGGAGGACCACAGTAAAAGAGAACAACTAGCATAATGTTCATTATCACAACATCACTCTTAATTAATAGTGTTGTGACCTAGGGCCAAGTAGTTATTATCAGACACAATCAGTCCGAAACAAACGTAGTTTATTAGAACAGTTGAGAATTACTTCATTCTCAGCTTAGTCCAAATTAATTCCAAGAACAAAGTCCTTCAGAAAAAGTCCTTCGGCCTTATCACAAACCTTTGTCCTCTTTGGCACCCTGCCAAAGGCTGTTCTTGGCAAAGCCCCACGAAGTTCAGAAACAAGAGACACCGACCAGAAGCCAATGTAGCAACGTTGCTTTCCTACAAAGAGCTCTAGAGCCATTGCTGCTCTTTTAATCCTTATGGGAGGGGCCAATCATCTCCTGGCCTTGCTCCTGAGTTGTCCTTTTTTGCTTTAGCTGCTCTTGCCTTCTGGCAGCTCTTCACATGCGTGCATTAGGAACAGGCTCCTCCTGTTCCTCTGCCTCTCTGCTGTCTGCCTCTGGAAGCTCTGGAGTCTGCACATCGCTCCCAGATGGCCTTGGCCCCATCTCTGCCTCCGACGCAGAGCCCTCATCCAGTCCTTCCCCTGACTCCAGGAGTGGCCCATGGTCCTCCCCAGTCTCATTACTGTCCAACTCCACTGTCAGTTCTGCCAGCTGCTGGTAGACCACAACAGATAGTTCACTTAGCTTTAATGTTGCTTTAACACTGCCATAATGACTTTCTAATGTTCACAAAAAAATCCATCATGGTTCATTCCTCCCTCAGCTTCAGTTCTCTGACTTCTTGCTATTATATTTCTATTAGGGACAAATTGAGTCATTCTACTACGGGCCAAACGTCCAAGAGAGCAAAGTTTGATGTGAAAGTTCGAGAAACTTCCGAAATTTTCTCTGGATTTGAGTGCAAAGTTCAAAACAAAAGGCGGGAGTGAATTTTTTTAAAAAGGTTGCGACGTGGCTTGCTTTGTTTTCTACCCTTCCTGATCGCATGGGTATGAAATACGGGTTGTCCTCGACTTACGACTACAACCGAGCCCAAAATGTATGTTGTTAAGTGAGACATAGTGAGTTTTGCTCCCTTTTACAACCTTTCTAGCCAAAATTGTTATGTGAATCATTGCAGTTGTTAAGTTAGTAGCACGGCTGTTAAGGGAATCTGGCTTCCCCCATGGACTTTGCTTGTCAGAAGGTCGCAAAAGGAGATCAGGTGACCCCGGGACTCTACGACCATCATAAATATGAACCAGTTGTCAAGCATCTCAATTTTGACAGCCGTAAGTGCGAAAAAGGGTCACGAGTCACTTTTTCTCAGTCGCGTTGTAACTTCGGATGGTCACTAAATGAAGTTACAACAGGACTGAAAAAAAGTGACTTATAAACCATTATTCACCCTTACGACCACTGCAGCATCGCCATGGGCACTTGATCAAAATCCTGATGCTTGGCTTCTGGTCCCTCTTCCTCCTCTTCCTCCTCCTCTACTCTACAAACCCCATTCCCTTCTAGTACTGATCCTGTTAACTAGTTGGGTCCTGAAACGTCTCCAAGACAAGAACCAAGTTCAGAGAACACCAAAGGCTCCACATTTCTTCTCTTCTTCCTCCTCCTCCTCCTCCTCCATTCCTTCTTCTTCCCCTTCTCCTCCTTCTCCTCCTCCCTCTGCAAACCCTACTCCCTTCTAGCACTGATGATGTTCCCTAGTTGGGTCACGAAATGTCTGCAAGAAAACAGCCAAGCTCAGAGAGCACCAAATTCAACCCTGAGCTGTACACGTTCTCTTCTATCAGTAGATACGTATTTATGCACAAACACGCACCCTTATAATACCATATAATTTTATTTTTTTTGCTCATATTGACTTTTTCTCCTTCTTTTTAGGGCATTCAAGGATTTCCCGGGGCGCCAGCCATGGGGGTAAGTCTGACTTTTATCGTATTCTCGGCCGAAATGCCTCTCGAGGTGGGGTGGGGTCTGAGCTAATTTTTATTATTTATTTATTTTTATTTATTTATTTTGTCAAACACAACAGTATATATAAGTATAAGGTGAAATAACCATACGAATTGGATACAATCAAAGGGAACATTAGGACAGGAATGGTAGGCACGCTGGTGCTCTTATGCACGCCCCTTAAAGACCTCTTAGGAATGGGGTGAGGTTAATAGTAGATAGTCTTTGGTTAAAGCTTTGGGGATTTTGGGAAGAGACCACAGAGTCAGGTAGTGCATTCCAGGCATTAACAACTCTGTTACTGAAGTCATATTTTCTACAATCAAGATTGGAGCGGTTCACATTAAGCTTAAATCTATTGTGTGCTCGTGTATTGTTGCAATTGAAGCTGAAGTAGTCTTCAACAGGAAGAACCTTGCAATAGATGATTCTATGAGTTATATTCTGGTCATGCCGAAGGCGGCGGAATTCTAAATTTTCTAAACCAAGGATTTCAAGTCTGGTGGCATAAGGTATTTTGTTGTGATCAGAGGAGTGGAGAACTCTTCTTGTAAAATATTTCTGGACGCGTTCAATTGTATTAATGTCAGAGATGTGGTATGGGTTCCAGACAGGCGAGCTGTATTCGAGAATTAGTCTATTCGAGAATTGGTTTTAAACGAATGCAAAGCCTTTGTCCGGGGATAGAGGTTGTCCTTGACTCACCATCATTCGTTTAGTGACCATTCGGTTACGATAGCACTGCAAAAAAGAGAACGGTCCTTAAACAAGTCATTGTAAGTTGAGGATTAGCTATAGAGATTTGCAAAGGTTCAGGAAAACCTGCAGCCATCAACTTGCAGGAATTGGGGTTTTGACCGGATTCCAAGATCCTGACTTGATCTCTTGGTCCTTAGGTGGTGGGACCTCCAGGGAAGAAAGGTGTTCGGGTAAGTAGAGACATCGACTCGGGAAGCCAAAGAGGAAGGGCATTGTGATGAACCGGGGCTTGGCAAGAAAGCAACACAGACAGAGAACAGGTCTATCTCCCCTTTAGAATAGAATAGAATAGAATAGAATAGAATAGAATAGAATAGAATAGAATAGAATAGAATAGAATAGAATAGAATAGAATAGAATAGAATAGAATTTTATTGGCCAAATGTGATTGGACACACAAGGAATTTGTCTTGGTGCAGATGCTCTCAGTGTACATAAAAGAAAAGATACGTTCATCAAGGTACAACATTTACAACACAATTGATGGTCAATATATCAATATAAATCATAAGGATTGCCAGCAACAAGTTATAATCATACAGTCATAAATGGAAAGAGATTGGTGATGGGAACTATGAGAAGATTAATAGTAGTGCAGATTCAGTAAATAGTCTGACAGTGTTGATGGAATTATTTGTTTAGCAGAGTGATGGCCTTCAGGGAAAAACTGTTCTTGTGTCTAGTTATCGCTCCAACTTTGCCTCCAAGCATCCCCATGTTCAATACAAGTCCTGGAGCAAAGCTCTCACATGTACCTTTAACAGCCACCGGCGGCGAGTAGTCCAGTAAGCAAGGTGAGCAAAGCAGTAACCAAGGCCAATAGTCCAGTAAGTCAGGTTTCCAAAACAGTAACCAGAGCAAGAAATTCAGCGAAGCAGACAAACTGGGCAAGGCCCACAAGACAGAGTACCATAATCTCCAGGCTGTTGTGACCCAGGCCCAGGTAGGTAGTAGGAAACTCAATCCGTGAAAAAAACAAACAACTTTTTATTCGAACGGCTGAGAACTACTTCATTCCCAGCATCGTTCAACTCAAATTAAAACAAATTCCTCCCAACGCAAATTCCTCAGTCCTATCGCAAACCTTGGTCCAATTAGGCAAACTGCCAAAGGCCTTTCTTGGCAAACGCTCAGAAGTCACAAAAATAAATACAAGACGTAGACGAAGCAGAAGACGAAGCTACCAATGTTGTTTTCCGGCAAAGCTCAAACGCCGTTGCTGGTCTGTTTTAACCCCTCCTTATGGGAGGGGCCAATCATCTCTTGGCCCTACTCCCGAGTTGTCCTCTTTGCTTGAGCTGCTCTTGCCTTCTGGCAGCTCTTCTCATGCGTGCATTAGGAACAGGCTCTTCCTGTTCCTCTGCCTCATTACTATCAGTCTCTGGAGGCTCTGGAGTCTGCACCTCACTCCCCGATGGCCCTGGCCTCTCACCTCAGCCTCATCGCTGTCCGACTCCGTTGCTAGCTCTGGAGGCTGCTGGCAGACCACAACACAGGCGTCAGTAAGTGCACAAGAGGTTCCACAGATTCAACGCTTGTTCCCATCAAATGCCCCTCCCACTGGCACCTCCTTACATCTCAGTCCCCAGGTGTGCCTTGTGAAAGGGGGCAGGGCACTTTCTTCTCTCACAGCCGGCTCAATATGCGTTGGTCTCGCTTTCTCTCTTCTCTCCGTGTTCTAGGATCAGGAGCGGGTGGTCCTTGCTCATCACCTGAGCTCTTGTCTCTCATGTTCCTTCCTGTCTACAAGCCGTCCCAATCCTGAAACTGACTGGCTCTGCCCTTCCCCAGTTTCCCCCAAAGCCAACTGAGCCACCCCCTTGATCTCTTGTTCCAGCTCATCCACAGATTCAGGCTCCGACGGGGGCACGAGAGGCATTGACAGAACTCCAAAGAAGAAAATAATGGAATTGGGGAACATCTCAAGAAGGTTTTTAGATAGATCGAGACAATTAACGGGAGCTTCGGTCCCCACAGATAGACCTCAAACTCACAACATTTCATTTAGTGGCCATTCAGAGTTACAACGTCACTGAAAAAAATGACTCAGGTCCATTCACAGTTATGACCGTTGCATCCCTCAAGGTCATGTGACCAAAATTCAGCCGATTGAGTTGGAGATGTGGGTATAAGCTAGGCACATACTACCATATGTGGTGGATGTGCCCCAAGATGAAAAAAATTTGGCAAAAAATCAAAAATTGGTTAGAGGGAATTACTCAACTAAAAATGGAATTCAAACTGGAATTTTATCATTGGGAATAATTAGTTCAAAAATGGATAAATCTTTGCAATACTTAATACTTCACGGCAGCAAGGATCGCTGTAGCATATGTATGGAAACAAAATAATGTTCCAGGAGAGGAAATAATAATCCGAAAAATTTTACAGTGTGCAGAAATGGTCAGGATGACGTTAGAAATTAAGGAAAGGGAAGAGTCGGAATATTACAAAGTGTGGAATAAATTATATGATTGGTTGGAAAAAAGAAATCAAAATTATAAATTGGATTGTTAATCTAAGTTAAAATTAGGAACTGTAAATTATTGGATTGTTAAATAGAAACCAATGTAAATATAAGTATGTATAGGATTGAGTAAAAAAGAACAGAGAATATATACCATTGCCGATACGACAAGCTGTAAAATATGTAACGCTATGTTTGTTATGTGGTTTTAATGTGTTTTTTGTTGTTGTGTTTTTTCTTCATTTTGTTTTTAAGGGTGAAAAGCTTAATAAAAATTATTTTTTTTAAAAAAAAATTCAGCTGTTTGACAACCGACTCACATTTTTGACGGTTCCAGCATCCAGGAGGTCACGCGATCCCCTTTTGTGACCTTCTGACCAGCAAAGTCAGTGGGGGAAGAAGCTAGATTCCTTTCACAACTGGGTTACTAATTTGGGATCTGCCATAATTCACTTAACCAAGGTGGTGGCAAGAAAAATGGGGAAAATTTTTTTGTGAAAAATGGGACAAAACTCGCTGAACAAATTTCTCACTGAGGCACTTCAGTTTTGGGTTCAATAATTGTGGTCGTAAGTTGAGGACTCCTGTTGTTTTTTTAGACCTTAAAAAAAAAAGGACCATCTAGATTAGTTACTGTCCCAATATTTGCATTTATTTCTGGATGCATTTCCCCATAATATACATAATTTTGGAAGGCAGGTTTTTTTAAAAAAATAAATAAATAAATTCCAGACTTATTTTGTAATGTTCAGAAAGGTGTAGAATTTGAAGAAAAGCTTTGTCCCTAATCAGCCAGGAGATATAAATTAATATCATTTGGCTGGGAAAATACTCCTCGTAGGAATATGTTTTGCAGAGAAATTTGCTTAGCGTTGTTTGGGAATAACGGCTCACAAATTTCCATTTGGTTCCCGTGTCTAGGGGGAAATTGGACCAGTGGGTCTTTCAGGACCAAAAGGCCACCAGGGGGAACAAGGAGAAAAAGGTGAAAAGGTAAATGATTATTTTATTTATTTTATTTTTATTTATTTGCATTTATATCCCGCCCTTCTCCGAAGACTCAGGGCGGCTTGCACTATGTCAAGCAATAGTCTTCATCCATTTGTATATTATATACAAAGTCAACTTATTGCCCCCAACAATCTGGGTCCTCATTTTACCTACCTTATAAATGATGATCTTTTATTTAAAGTACTGCCGATAGGCCATGTTTCATAACAAAGTTTTGGCAAATTTAACTTTGTGGTGGTCAGAACAAACATTTGGCGACCAAGTCACTTTGAAGATACAACATGATCTGATGTAAATTTCGAGACCGTTAAGTGAAAGAATGGTTTTATTCTATCTCTCATCTCTCTCTGCTCTCTCTCATCTATCTATTATCTATCTTTCTATTATCTATTACAGGATGTATCTATATTATCTTTCTATCATCTATCATCTATTTATCTACATCTAACCATCTACCTATGTATCATCTGTCTGTCTGTCTGTCTGTCCATCTTGATGGATGGATGGATAAATGGATGGATGCAGTGGTGGGATTCAGCCAGTTCTATCCGGTTCAGGCGAACCGGTGGTGGCAACTGTGGGAGGCTCCGCCCACCCGCCCGGATGTAATGCGTGAGCAATGCGCATGCGTGGTAGGTCGCACACGCTCACATTTGTAGGGAAGGTAAATGAATCCCACCTCTGGATGGATGGATGGATGGATGGACGGACAGACAGATAGATGATAGATAGATAGATAGATAGATAGATAGATAGATAGATAGATAGATAGATGAGATGGATAGATGATAGATAGATGATGGATAGGGGCCGCGGTGTGGCTCAGGCTGTAAGATAGCCTGTTATTAAACACAGCTGCCTGCAATTACTGCAGGTTCGAGTCCCACCAGGCCCAAGGTTGACTCAGCCTTCCATTCTTTATAAGGTAGGTAAAATGAGGACCCAGATTGTTGGGGGGGCAATAAGTTGACTTTGTATATAAATATACAAATAGGATGAGACTATTGCCTTACACAATGTAAGCCGCCCTGAGTCTTCGGAGAAGGGCGGGATATAAATGTAAATTAAAAAAAATGGATGGATGGATGGATAGATAGATAGATAGATGATAGATAATAGAAAGATAAAAAGAAAGAAAGAAAGAAAGAAAGAAAGAAAGAAAGAAAGAAAGATAGATAGATAGATAGATAGATAGATAGATAGATAGATACAGATGATGGATGGACGGATGGATATAGATAGATAGATAGATAGATAGATAGATAGATAGATAGATAGATAGATGAGATAGATGATGGATGGATGGATGGATGGATGGATGGATGGATGGATGGATGATAGATAGATAGACAGACAGACAGACAGACAGACAGACAGACAGACAGATAGATAGATAGATAGATAGATAGATAGATAGATAGATAGATAGATAGATAGATAGATGAGATGGATAGATGGTGGATGGATGGATGGATGGATGGATGGATAGATGATAGATAGATAGATAGATAGATAGATAGATAGATAGATAGATGGATGAGATGGATAGATGATAGATGATAGAAGGAAGGAAGGAAGGAAGGAAGGAAGGAAGGAAGGAAGGAAGGAAGGAAGGAAGGAAGGAAGGAAATCATAGGGCTGGAAGTGTCTTTGGTGGTCTTCTAGTTCAATCCTCAGCTTAAGACCCTCTACCATCCCAGTCAAATGGTTGTCCAACCTCTTCTTAAAAAACCACCAATGTTGGAGCACCCACAACTTCTGGAGGCAAGCCGTTCCACAGGTTAATTGCTCTCACTGTCAGCAAATGTCTCCTTAGTTCCAAACCAAGATAGCTAACCAAGGTAGCTCAGAAAGAAAGGGGATGGAGAAAACTTCTTCCAAAGGACATCCTTAGTTCTCTGCAAAGTAAAAATAAAAGAGAGATGTGTTCAGACTTGCAAGATTCTTTTACAGGCAAGCCTACAATATAGGTAGTATTAGTGCTCTTGGACCTGGTTTCCTGTCTGGACCACCTTCAAGGGTTAGCAAGCGGAAATAACCTTGATTTTTTTAAAAAATTTCCTCTCTATAGGGAAGCCCCGGATTTGGGATTCCCGGTCAACTGGGATTGAAAGGTGAACCTGGAGAAAGAGTGAGTTGAAAAACAAGATGAGGTTCATCTTTTGGGAAAAGAACAGTGTGAAAATAGGCAGGAGGAAGAAGGGGAATTCTGGGAGTTGAAGTCCACCCATCTTAAAGCCTGCTGGCTGGGGAATTCTGGGAGTTGAAGTCCACCCATCTTAAAGCCTGCTGGCTGGGGAATTCTGGGAGTTGAAGTCCACCCATCTTAAAGCCTGCTGGCTGGGGAATTCTGGGAGTTGAAGTCCACCTATTTTAAACCCTGCTGGCTGGGGAATTCTGGGAGTTGAAGTCCACCCATCTCAAAGCATACCAGTTAGGGAATTCTGGGAGTTGAAGTCCACCCATCTCAAAGCATGCTGGCTGGGGAATTCTGGGAGTGGAAGTCCACCCATCTTAAACCCTGCTGGCTGGGGAATTGTGGGAGTGGAAGCCCACCCAACTTAAAGCAGACTGGCTGGGGAATTCTGGGAGTGGAAGCCCACCCAACTTAAAGCAGACTGGCTGGGGAATTCTGGCAGTTGAAGTCCACCCATCTTAAACTTGTTGAAGTAGAGAAACACTGCTATGCAATGCTGCAACATCTGTTGTTGGTGTCGCATTCTTCTCTGCAGAATACTTAGCAGGGATTATACTGAACACATCTGCTATTAACTGTCCAGCTAATTTTGTTTCCAATGTTTACAGGGGTATGTTGGTTTATCTGGCAAGCCAGGCCAAAAGGTGAGTCTGCGGATGATTAGTGCGCCATGAAAAAGTTCTTGTAACCGAGTCTTAGGGCATCATTAGCATTTTAGAAAATCTCATGCAGATGGCTTGCAAAATTCAGGTATCCAGTATATTTTCCTATCCTTCGCCCTCACCAGTGATCAAGCTTGCATGGTGTTGTGTAAAAGCCGTCTCCTTCATTTTAATTGATTTAAACACTGGTTTCAGTTGCCCCAAATGATCAGAGAGAGTCCTACTGGAAGCCAAAGCAAGCATTCTACCTAGTAACACCAGGTTATTTGGTTCAAACTGTGGCTCTGTGTTTGGAATATGGGAACCAATTTACAGCACCAGAAATATCATGGATCATTTCTTGATGGCAGCCGGATTTTCAAAAAGAGGGAGGGATGAAAAGAAAAGAGCGAGAGAAAGAGGGAGGAGGAAAGGATGGATGGATGGATGGATGGAAGGAAGGAAGGAAGGAAGGAAGGAGAGGGAAAGAGGGAGGGAGGAGGGAAGGATGTATGGAAGGAAGGAAGGAAGGAGAGGGAAAGAGGGAGGGAGGAGGGAAGGATAAATAGATGGAAGGGAGGAAGGAAGGAAGGAGGGAAAAGGAAAGAGAGAGGGAGGGAATGGATAGATGGATGGAAGGAAGGAAGAAAGGAAAAGGAAAAGGGGAGGGAGGAAGGAAGGAAGGAAGGAAGAAAAAGGATAGAGGGAGAGAAAGAGGGAGGAGAGAAGGATGGATGGATGAAAGGAAGGAAGGAAGAAAGGAGAGGGAAAGAGGGAGGAGGGAAAGATGGATGGATGGAAGGGAGGGAGAAAGGAGGGAAAAGGAAAGAGGGATGGAGGGAGGGGATAGATGGATGGATGGAAGGAAGGAAGGAAAAGGAAAAAGGGAGGAAGAAAGGAAGGAAAAGGAGAGAAGGAGAGAAAGAGGGAGGAGGGAAGGATGGATGGAAGGAAGGAAGGAAGGAAGAAGAAGGAAAGAGGGAAAGGGAAAGGATGGATGGAAGGAAGGAAGGAAAAGGAAAGATGGAGAAAGGGAGGAGAGAAAAAGGAAGGTTGACAGTTTGCCTTTTACAATGCAGAAGTGAAATTTCAGAATGGTGAATTTTTGAAACTGAAACACTGAACACTTTAAATTCTAGGGAGAAGAAGGAAAGAAAGGGGAACCTGGAATCCAGGTAAGCTGTTGGAGAGTCTGTTTTTTCTTTATTCAAAATTGCAAATCAGTTTAGCCCGGGGTCCATCAGATTCTTGGTAGGAAAGCTACGAACCAGCCGATAAGGACCAAGAACACAAAACAGCGAACCCTCCTGAGACAGACGGACACTTAATGAAAACGGACTCATTTTGACTCTGTGCTGCACAAGATAGCTCAGAGAGGAACCTAGACCGTCAAAACGGGGCCACTCTTCCTAACTACAAAAATTCCTGGAGCTCAGCCATGTTTGCTTAAAGGCGGCACAGTCCCAAAATAGAAGGTGGAGTGAGAAAGAAACTCAAGATAACCCCGCTATGATTTTCTTTCATACTAAACTTTCAAAATTGGACTTCCCAGACTTCCCAGAATCCTTGTCAGGTCTATTTCTTGACTCGGCCTACCTCAAAGGTCCGATGGTTGACTCATGCAAGCCCAACAGGAGGAAATTTTGAATAGGATCTACAATTGGATGACCGAAGCCCGAGATGGTGAACCTATGGCACGCTGTCGCCAGCTGCTCTTCTGATTTCTGGCGCACACGGCCAGCTGGTCTTCATGGGCATCGGAGTGCTGGAAAACGGCCTGAAAATGGCCAAAAACCAGACCATTTTCTGGGATGTTTTCGGGATGTTTTTGGGATGTTTTCAGGCTGTGAAAAATGGCCCCAAAACAGCCTGAAAAATGGCCCCAAAACGGCTGGAAAATGGCCTGAAAATGGCCCAGAAAATCATTGTTTCTCAAACTTGAGTGCTGGGAGATAGGTGGACTTCAACTCCCAGAATTCCCCAGCCAGCTAAGCTGGCTGGGGAATTCTGGGAGTTGATGTCCACACACCTTCAAGCAGCCAAGGATGAGAAACAGTGCTGAGTGCTGAGTTGTCCAGGCAAAGTGGGGACCGATCTCCATTCCTTCTTGACTTTAGACACATGAAAGATCTCTCAATCCTTCACAGGGTCTTCTAGGACTTCCGGGACTCCCTGGAGAACGAGGAATCAAAGGCGATATGGGGCGGCCTGGCAGAGATGTAAGTCGCAGGAGGGGAGAGAATGACGTTAAAGTCTACCCAAAACGTGAGAAAAAAAACTTCTACAGAGGCAAGGAGTTCCACTGGCTAGTTGTCCTCACTGTTAGGAAATTTTACCTTAGTTCTAGGTTGCTTCTCTCCTCGACGCTGCTACAATGGACGCCTTCCCAGCTGTCAGTTTAGGGAGCTTTCTCCGGATCAGTCAGGGAGTTTGAAGGCTCCCTGAGATCGTCGTAGTTTGCTCCCCTCGTATATCACCCCTACGAGGTGATTCAGGTCCATAAAGGGCCAACCGACAGCTGGGATTTCGACGGTCCCATGGGAGCTCCCAAGGGACATGTTGTCTCACCACGACGCTAGTCACGCGCCCTCCCCCACTAAATGAACTGTTATAAATCGAGGACTAACTGTACTGTAATTAGGCCAGCTCGAAATGCTCATACGCCTGGGAGCTGTCCCTAGTTCTGATTTTAATCGGGAGCCTAGAACACACTCTACCGTAGTCCTTGACTTACGGCCATTTGTATAGTGACCGCTCGGAGTTACAACGGCACTACAAAAGCGATTTATGGCCGTTTTTCACACTTAAAATTGTTGCACACATCCCCGTGATCACACGATAAAAATTTGAGCACTTGACATCCGAATCAGAACCAGAATTAGAATAGAGCTGGAAGGGACCTTGGAGGTCTTCTAGTCCAGCCCCCTGCTCAAGCAGGAGACCCCTATACCATTTCAGACAAGTGACTGTCCAGTCTCTTCTTCAAAACCTCCCGTGATGAAGCACCCACAACTTCTGGTGGCAAGTTGTTCCACTGGTTAATTGTTCTCACTGTTAGGAAGCTTCCCTTTAATTCCAGGTTGTTTTTCTGCTTGACTAGTTTCCGCTTGTTGTTTCTTATTCTGCCCTCTGGTCCTTTGGAAAATAAGTCGACCCCCCTTTTCTTCGCGGCAGCCCCTCAAATACTGGAATACTGCTATC
This sequence comes from Ahaetulla prasina, assembly GCF_028640845.1. Classification (NCBI taxonomy): domain Eukaryota; kingdom Metazoa; phylum Chordata; class Lepidosauria; order Squamata; family Colubridae; genus Ahaetulla; species Ahaetulla prasina. The sequence goes on from NC_080545.1 coordinate 99,277,167, forward strand.
ATGTCACCCCTATTTCTTCTTTTTTTAAGACTGGTCAAACCCAAATCCTTCAGCCGTTCTGCATATGTTTTTAGTCTCCAGGCCTTTGATCATCTTAGTTGCTCTTCTCTGAACTTTTTCCAAAGTCTCAACATCTTTTGGGTCATTTGGTGACCAAAATTGGTTGCAGTATTCCAGGTGTGGCTTTACTAAGGCTTTAGAAAGCGGTACTAATCCTTCACGTGATCTTGATTCTAAGGCCTCTGTTTATACAACCCAGGATTGTGTTGGCTTTTTGGGCTGCTGCCACAACACTGCGGGCTCATATATTCAAGTATTCATCCACTAGGACTCCAAGGTCGCTCTCACAGTTCCTGTTTTTTAGCCAGGTCTCAAATAAATACCTGTTGTGGCTCCAGCCCCCCCACCCCTCCCCGGGCCTGGCCCCCTGCCAGAGAGTGATTCAGAGAGTGAGGGGGAAGGGCCGTCAGGGCTCCCCTCCGCAGGGCCGGCCTCTCTGGCTCAGTTCCAGAAGCCAGAAGCAGGCCAGGTGGAGGAAGTAACGAGGCCTCTGTCTCCTGTATCTCCCCCCGCCCAGGCAACGCTTCCAGACCCAGCTGTGGACAATCAGTCCTGGTTAGATCCCAGGTTTCGTATACAAGAGAGGCGGGAACAACAAAAGAAGGGGTGGGGCAGGCCTAGAGAGTGCTAAGTCATGGAGCCACACCCCACAGGGTATAAAAGCAGGAGGGGCTGCTATACTACTTCGTGACGAACAAATCAAACTGCCTGGAGAAAACTTGAGCTGAAGTGTTGTTTGTTCCTGACTTCCTGGTTGACACGCCGGCATCAAGAAAGATAAAAGAAAACCTTGGCAGACGCTCGCTGGTTTGCTGCCAGAGCTGATAGCTGACGTGGACTAAATTGCCAGCTAATTGAGTCATTTCACATGCCTCCCGGACTGAGGTGGGGGGACAGAACAATACCGTATTTTTTGGAGTTATAAGAAACACCTTTTTCCCCAAAAAAAGAAGGTGAAAATCTGGGTGCGTCTTAGACTCCGAATGTAGCCCCGCCCAGCTTCTCAAGCGGAGGTTTCAGAGGCTGAAAAAAGCGTCAGAAACGAAGCTTCAGAAAAGAAGCCCCCAAACAGAGCTTCAGAAAAAAAGCCTCCAAACAGAGCTTCAGAAAAAAAGCCTCCAAACAGAGCTTCAGAAAAAAAGCCTCCAAACAGAGCTTCAGAGGCATTTTTTCTGAAGCTGTTTCGGAGGCTTTCAGAGGCAGAAAAAAGTTTTTTCTAAAACGGAGTTTCAGAAGTTTTAGAGGCAGGAAAAAAAAAAAAAACAAGGCACAGAGCTCACAACCAAGGAACCTGTTGCTAAAATTCACCTCTGGGAACAGATGATTGGGGATTGGCCTGCCAATCTACTTTTTTCTTATTTTTCTCCCCCAAAACTAAGATGCGTCTTATACTCTGAAAAATACGATATATAATAAATGTCTTTTCTTTTCTTATTTTTCTCCTCCAGGGTGCCACTGGAGACAAAGGCGATAAGGGCGAAACTGTAGGTTTGCGTGTTTTCTTCTCCTTTCTTTGAGACTTCTTTAAATCTGGCCAATTCGTCTCTTTCATGTGCCCCCCCACCCCTCCCGGTGTGATTGTGTTGTGTGTATGTGATTGTGTTGTGTGTATGTGATTGTGTTGTGTGTATGTGATTGTGTTGTGTCTCTACAGGGACCGCCGGGGACCCCTGGGATTCCTGGAGAGACAGTGAGTAAGGCTTGAGGGGTCTTCATTGCTCCAAGGAAGGGGGTTGGACTTACAGGGGTGGGCTTCAAAAAAATTTATCAAGGGGTTCTCTGCCCGGTTGCTGAGTGGGCGTGGCCATGGTGGGTGTGGCCTAGTCGGCCTCCTGCACCAAGGCGGAGGGGGCGTTTTTGCCCCACCACCACCAAGCCACGCCCACAGAACCGGTAGTAACAAATGCTACATTTCACCCCTGGGTGAGGGTATTTGCTTATGAATAGAGCTATCTATCTCCTTATCTTTAAGTGCTGACATCTGCTATTAAGAAAGGTGGGGGCTGCTTTCCAAGAGCCTGTTTCTCCATTTCTCATCCAGGGAAATATAATATTCTGCCTTTTTAATATTTCTCAAAAGATTTCATTCTTCTAGGAGAAGGGTGGATGCTAACTTTCTAAACCAGGGGTCTCCAACCTTGGCAACTTTAAGACTTGTGGACTTCAACTCTCCAGCTTTGCTGGCTGAGGAACTCTGGGAGTTGAAGTCCTCAAGTCTTAAAGTTGCCAAGGTTGGAGACCCCTGGTCTACACTATCTCATTTGTCCCTTGCAACTGAGCTTTCGTTATTCGTGTCAGAAACACCTACGAATTATTTATTTATTTTTATTTTTATTTATTTCATTAGATTTTTATACCACCCTTCTCCCGAAGGACTCAGGGCGGTGTACAGCCAAATAAAACCCACAATATACACATTAAAGCAAGACTAAAACCGAACATATTACAAAGACGGCCAGAATTTAAAACAATTTAAAACCCTAAAATATAAATAGCCCCAATTAAAAATTTAATAAAACTTTAAGCCAGTCCCGCTTGAATAAATAGGTGCGTTTTCAGCTCACGGCGAAAAGTCCGAAGATCATAGCGACACAACATTATAACATTATAGCGACACAACATTCAACCCTGAGCGAATGAAGTCAGTCCTAAAAATATGGATAAGTCCTTTAAACAGTTCATTTAGGGACCATGATTTAGTTTCACCAGCACTGAAAAATGTGACTTAATGACCGCTTGTCACGCAACCGTTGCAGCGTTACCACCCTCCCGTGATCAAATTCAGACACTTGGCCCCCGACTCATACTTACGACGGTTGCAAATTTTCCCAAGGTCACGTGATCGCCTTTTGCCACCGTCCGACAAGGAAAGTCAATGGGGAAGCCAGATTCACATAACGACCCCGTGACTAAGTTAACGACCGCGATGGTTCACGACGGTGGCAAGAAAGGTCGTACAGCGGGGCAAAACTGACTTAACGAATGTTTCACTTAGCAACATAATTTTGGGGGCTCTGCTGTGGTCGTAAGTCGAGGGTTACCTGTGTAAGCATGTGTAAAAATATATAGACTAAGGGTTGCAATTGATGATCCCAGTGGATGAAAAGGAACTCTACTATTGGTAGTAATCCACTCAACATCTGCTATTCATGTCAATATTTATCCTTTTTTCGACCCTACTCAACGATAGTATGGATATCTTTGAGTAGGTTCAAAAAAACAAGACTAAATCTTGAAATTGTATAGAATAGAATAGAATAGAATAGAATAGAATAGAATAGAATAGAATAGAATAACAGAGTTGGAAGGGACCTTGGAGGTCTTCTAGTCCAGCCCCCTGCTCAGGCAGGAAAACCTACACCACTTCAGACAAATGGTTATCCAACCTCTTCTTAGAAACTTCCAGTGTTTTGTTTTTTGTTAAATTTTGTGCTAACATACGGTTCCCTTCCTGATCTCTAAATGAAAATAAGAAAAAATTTGAAGAATATTTGCAAACATTATTCTTGGAAGATCCCTCTTTTGTCTGGGAAAAAAAAATCCTTTTTCTATCTCCTTTGATTATTTTAGAGTCTTCCTGTGGAACGTACCATCTTCATCAAAGGAGAGAAGGTATACAGTATGTATAAATATATATATATATATGTATATATTTTCCTCCGTTGGAAAGTCAGAAACTATTTCTTAGTAGCTGGGAGGTATGGACAGTAAAGGATGCTAAACCATGTTGTAGTGGAATTTACTAGCTGTGTGGTGGGAACTCAGAATGTACCGTAGAATTGGTGGGACCCTAAACGACCACATCTTCAGCCATAATATGACTTCTTTCTTTGATCACTGCATGTTCTTGTTGGAAGAAGTGTCTATCTGGGTTCTGTTCGCAGTGGGGCAAAAGACATTGGATTCATGGAAGTTGCTTGGAAAGAAGGTTTATTGATGAATAGGATCACATGGCTTTTTTTTAAAAAAAAGTTTTTTTATTTTATAGACAAACAAACATTTAGTACATCAACCGTTCTTTCCATGTGACATCTCGGTGTTTTCTTCCTGGCTCCATTTTTTTTAATTGTTTCTTCTTTCTTCGCTTCAATTTAATCCATTACCACTTTTTTCACAAGCACAGTATTCTAATTATACCTTTCTTTTCCATAATTGCTTATCTGTCTTTTTGGGAACACAATGGCTTGAAATCCTGTGCAGCAAAAAAAAGAACAGAGATGCTGAGAACGCCTGGGTTTTGTGCCCTCTGTTGGGCTTTGAATTTGAGCTTTTATTCTGATGGGTTGTCAGATGGGGCCATGCAGGGATAAGTTTGTAGGTTTTCTTTGCCCCAGGCTTGGTTGAGCCTTGCTGGGTGATGATGTAATGAAAGGGGCTTTGGGCAATTCCTACCATGGCTCTGCCTGAAGGAGGCAGATTTTTGTTATGTAAAATAGATTGGCCCATTGACAAATGGGATGAGGGAGGGACTGACTTCTTGCGTCTCTTTTAGGGGAAATATTCTGCCCTAACTTCCTACATTCTCACATCACGAGAAGTGATGGTGTTGCTTTATACTCCGCTGGTGAGATCACATTTGGAAGACTGCGTCCACTTTCTGGTCACCACAAGCCCAGAGAAGATGCTGAGATCTTAGAAAGAGTGCAAAGAAGAGCAACAAAAATGATTAGGGGGTCTTTGGAGGCTGTGAAGAATGGCTGTGAGAATTGGGCTGCATAAACAGAGGGACAGAATCAAGAGCACGTGAAATGTTAAAACCATTTTATAATGCCTTGGTAAGGCCACACTTGGAATATTGCATTCATTTTTGGTCGCCATGATGTAAAAAAGATGCTGAGACTCTAGAAAGAGCGCAGAGAAGAGCAACAAAGCTGATTAGGGGACTGGAGGCTAAAACATATGAAGAACGGTTGCAGGAACTCGGTATGTCTAGTTTAATAAAAAGAAGGACTAGGGGAGACATGATAGCCGTGTTCCAATATCTCAGGGGTTGCCACAAAGAAGAGGGAGTCGGGCTGTTCTCCAAAGCACTTGAGGGTAGAACAAGAAGCAATGGGTGGAAACTAATCAAGGAGAGAGGCAACTTAGAACTAAGGAGAAATTTCCTGATAGTTAGAACAATTAATCAGTGGAACAACTTGCCTGTAGAAGTTATAAATGCTCCAACACTGGAAATTTTTAAGAAAATATTGGATAGCCATTTGTCTGAAATGGTGTAGGGTTTCCTGCCTGGGCAGGGGGTTGGACTAGAAGACCTCCAAGGTCCCTTCCAACTCTGATATTATTATTATTATTATTATTATTATTATTATTATTATTATTATTATTATTATTATTATTATTATTATTATAATAATAACTGGGAATGTTTAATCTAGAGAAGAGAAGGACTAGGGGATGACATGATAGCAGTGTTCCAATATCTCAGGGGCTGCCCCAAAGAAGAGGGAGTCAAGCTATTCTCCAAAGCACCTGAAGGCAGGACAAGAAGCGATGGATGGAAACTCATCAAGGAGAGAAGCAACCTAGAACTAAGGAGAAATTCCCTGACAGTGAGAACAATTAACCAGTGGAACAGCTTGCCTCCAGAAGTTGTAAATGCTCCATCATCAGAGGTTTTCAAGAAGAGATTGGACAACCATTGGTCTGAAATGTATGAGGTCTCCTGCCTGAGTAGGGGGTTGGGCTAGAAGACCTCCAAGGTCCCATCCAACTCTTTTATTCCGCCTTAAAATAGGTTTACACAGTCCAAGGTGCTGGACTAGCCCTGGGGAGGAGAAATTTCCTGACCGTGAGAACAACCGATCTGTGGAACAACTTGCCACCAGAAGTTGTGGGTGCTCCATCGCTGGAGGCTTTCAAGAAGAAAGCGAATTATGTTTAAGCGAATGGTGCGGTTGTTCAGCGATGTTGTGTCCCACTCCTCCGCTGACGGCCAGGTCAGGGAAATCCGAATCAGGTGTGCCTCTGCAGCTCTGCCAAAGTCCTAGCAAAGTTCTCAAGGCAGGCAGGAGACCAGAAAGTGACTTCAGCAAGATATGTTTAGACTTTGCCTGACTCAGAGAATGCCAGAAAGCAGATCCTTTATATAGGCCATGGGGTGTGGCTCCATGACTCAGCACTTATCCAGGCCTGCCCCTCCCTTCCTTCTGTTGACGCCGCCTATCAATTCTCCTGAAGCGAGGGTCACTCCAGTCGGCAGCTGTTGGTAATTGACCTTCCTCAGGCTCACATGCTGTGGGGGAGGGGGAGGGATCTAGTTGCTCCGTTTGCCTGGCATGGAGCCAGAGCTGGGGGCTGGAGGCACTTCTTCTTCCTCAGCCTGTCTGGGCATGGAGCCAGGGCTGGGGCCGGGAGGCATACTAGGACATTCCTCAGCGTTCGGAAGCAGATAAGATGGGCCCGGCTGCGGGGAAAGCGGATGAGGCACAACAAGCGAATCTGTTTTCCTCCACTGGGTTTGCTTGTCAGAAGACAGCTGAGAAGGCCACAAACGATAATCACACGCCCAAGAACGGTGCGACCATTGCAAATTTATGCCAGTTGCCAAGAATCCAAATTTTAATCAAGAGACCATCGCAGTGCTGTGATCGTTGTAAGTTTGAGGACCAAGCGAAAAGTCGCTGTTTTCTGTGCCATTGTAACTTCAAATAGTTGCTAAGGAAATGGTTTTAAACTGAGGGTTTCCTGTTGTGGGGAGGAAACCCTTGAGGAAGCTTCTAGAAAGCAGGCGATTTCTCTTGGAGAGGAAGAAGATTCGAGAATGAACGTTTCAGATCCGTGACTTGGGTGTCCTTCATTCCACCGGAATCTGTTAAAGCAGACACCGGATTTCTGTGAAATGAAGCCCATCAGGCATGGAATTCATCGACCTGAGTTATTCCTTCAAGGCCTCCTCAAATGTTCAGCTGGGCTGGAGAAATCGGATACAGGACTTCTTAGGAGAAGAAATCCAGAAGACTTCAGGGAAAACAAGAAAAAAAAACTGCCTCTGCCTCCCAGCAATTTGCTCCTTGCAGCAAACAGCAAACAGCCTGTTTCAGTTTCAGTTTCAGCACAGCCTGATTAGCACAAGGAGAAAAAAAACTGCCTCTGCCTCCCAGCAATTTGCCTCCTAACAGCAAACAGCCTGTTTCAGTTTCAGCACAGCCTGATTAGCACAAGAAAAAAAAACTGCCTCTGCCTCCCAGCAATTTGCCTCCTTGCAGCAAACAGCAAACAGCCTGTTTCAGTTTCAGTTTCAGCACAGCCTGATTAGCACAAGAAAAAAAAACTGCCTCTGCCTCCCAGCAATTTGCCTCCTTGCAGCAAATAGCAAACAGCCTGTTTCAGTTTCAGTTTCAGCACTGTTATGTATGCGCCCCCCGAGCCGGGCCCCCTGCCAGAAAGTGACTCGAAAAGTGAGCGGGAAGGGCCATCAGGACTTACCTCGGGAGCACCGGCTTCCCTGGCTCAGCTCCAGGAGCCAGAGGCAGGCCAGGTGGAGGAGATAATGAGGCCTCTGTCCCCTGACTCTTCCCCCCCCAGGCCACGCCTCCAGATCCAGCTGATGGCAATCAGGCTTGGCTCGATCCCAGGTTTTGGAGATACGAGAGGTGGCTACAACAAAGGAAGGGGTGGGGCAGGCCTAGAGAGTGCTGAGTCATGGAGCCACACCCCACAGTGTATAAAAGCAGCCCTGGCTGCTCTTCTGCTCCATGATAAGCAAAAATTGAGCTGAACTATTTGACTCGTGGAGAAGTGAGCTGAACATTCGGCCTGGATTGCTGACTTCCTGGTTGCCCGGCATCCCCAAGATAAGGGAGACTTTGGCAGGCAGCTTCAGATTCCCTGCCAGGACTGATAGCAGCTGTGAACTCAATTGCCGACTCGTTTAGCCAGCTCGCATGGCTGAGGCCGGGAGGGGACAGAACAAGCACAGCCTGATTAGCACAAGGAAAAAAACCTGCCAGCAATTTGCCTCCTTGCAGCCAACAGCGGAGGCCAAAAATGGGGTGTGCAGAGGCGGCCATAGGCCATGGCAATCCCTGCAGCCTGAAACAGCTGATGGTCGGGAGGCCGATCCAACTGACAATCAGCTGCTTGTGCTAATCAGGCTGTGCTGAAGCTGAAACGGGCGGCTTGCTGTTTGCTGCAAGGAGGCAAATTGCTGGGAAGCAGAGACCAAAGGATGGGAGCCGGCGGGTGGGAGGGGCTACATTCGATGTATAAGACACACCCAATTTTTCACCCTCTTTTTGGTGGGGGAGTGCCTCTTATACTCTGAAAAATACAGTGTATTTTTTATGTGAGTGAGTGTGTGTGTGTATATGTATATGTGTATGTGTGTGTGTGTATGTGTGTGTGTATGTTTTCATAGGTTTTCACGAGTATAGGTATGTAGGTCTTGGCATATTCGGGTCTTTTCCCGTGTAAGGTTGAGAGTATCTTGGCAACGTTTCGACGAGGTCTCACTCATCATCTTCAGGCTGGTGCTTTCGGCTTTGTGCTTGTGCGAGCAAAGCGTGGTCGGAGCTGCTGTCTCCCTATAAATACTGTTGGGGAGGTGGGGAGTGTTGCTATGAGCGGGTTGGTTGGCTGTGTGGTTCCAACCAACCCGCTCACATGTCTCTGATATCCCATCAGAGAAATTATCTTATTTTTTTAAGGTGAATTCTAATTAAATCCGATAAAGATAAAGAAGGGAGCCCTGAAATAAAATGTCAGATTGCACTGGGGTGCAGAGCAATGGTGAACATCAACTGAATCTTGAAAAACAAGGACATCATCCTGGCAGCGAAAATGTTGGTTAATCCAGTCTGTCGTGTTCCCCGTAGCTACCTACAGTTATGAAAGGATTTCTACTCCCTTCAGCTGTCTGCAAGGAATATAAATCCAGCCATTCCCCACTTTCCTGCCAGAGCTGAAGAAGCTTCTTGGATGAGAAGCGAAACGTCTTCAAAAGAAAAAAAAAACTGGACTTGCAAGAAAATTAAGGCCTTTTGGATAAGAATTTGGTGGATTATTCAAAATGTCCTGAAGAAGAAGATAAAGTTCCTGCCGCAATTTTTCCTTTTGGGAATTATAACGGATTGTACAGGGATTGAGACTAAATTGATTCTGAATTTAATAACAGCAGCAAGGCTGTTGATTGGACAATATTGGAAGAAAAAAGAGTTACCTACAATAGAAGAATGGATATTGAAAGTTACTAATTTGGCTGAGATGGCTAAAATCTCAGCTTTTTTGAAAGACAATACGCAGGAAAGATATTTAATTGAATGGAAAAAATGGATTGATTATTTACAAAACAGATATCAGATTAAGAGATATCAGATTGCCTTTGAATAATTAGGAAGTATTATTTTATGTAATGGGGAGGGGTTGGGAAATGAAAAGATTTGGATGAGGTTAATTGGATTAGAAGGGAAAATTTTACTCTATGTTTGGTTTATGTATAACAATACCTTGTGATTGACCCGGGAAGCCGGGGGTGTGTGTGTGTGTGTGAAGGGAGGGGGGAAGGGAGTTTTGTGGGGGGGGGGAAAGGGGAAAAAATGTTTTTGTTTGTTAAAACATTTCAATAAAAAAAAACAAAAAAAAATCAAGGAAGTCCAGTTGCCTCTTGAAAAAGCACTTTTGGGGACAACCATGACCTGGATTACTTGAGAATCTCTACAGACTTTTAGCTGTACAATTTGGGATGAACGCCCTTGGAATGGTGTGGGACTAGGAATGGATTTCCAGAGGAAAAATTGCAAACTACAGGAACCAGAAACACCACTCAGGTGACCTTGAGGACACAGATAAACCTTCAAGTGGCCTCAACGATCCTGTAAACGGATGCGAATGACCAAATGCTGTCTGCAAGGAATATCAATCCTTCCATTCCCTTCCATCCTGTAAGTTGAAGAAGCTTCTTGGAGGAGAAGCGAGACATCTTCAAAATAAAAAAAACAAAGTCCAGTTGCCTCCTGAAAAAGCACCTTGTAGGGACTACAGTTGTGAAAGGAAGGAAGTGGGCTCTTTTGAGCTGTGGTGCTGGGGAAAATGCCCGCGTATTCCTTGGACATTAAACCGAAAGGGGCTTTTTTTCCCAACTGGACTTTCTTGTTTTTCATTCCTTTCGCTTCTCATCCAAGAAGCTTCTTCAGCTCTGACTGGATGGTGGGGAATGGATGGATTTATATTCCCTGAAGACAGCTGGCCATTTGCATCTTTTTAGATTGTCGTTGAGGCCACCGTTTCATAGTGCAAATGGGTGTGGAGCCTTTTTGGAACTGCTGGAAAGATTGTGTGGTGGAGCTGTGCTTTCCGCAGGATGTTTTCTGCCCCGTAGAATCCAAGAAAGCTCCACACTCATTTGCACCACACAGGTGAGCCTGAGGACATGGACAAGCCTCCAAGTGGCCTCAACAACCCTCTAAAAAGATGCAAATGACCAGCTGTCTGCAAGGAGTGTCAGTCCTTCCGTTCCCCAGCATCCAGTCAGAGCTGAGGAAGCTTCTTGGATGAGAAGTGAAAGTTCTTCAAAAGAAAAAAAAACCAAGAAAGTCCAGACAACCATGACCTGGATGACGGAGAATCTCCATAAACTTGGACAACAAAGGTGACTAGCAAGCAAACTAACTAACAAAGGTCGGGAACTGAAAGGAATCGCTCAGCCATGTTACCATTTTCCTCCATGGACTTATTTAGCTGCTGGCTTTAGAGAACCGTAATCTCTACTCGCTTTTTAGTAGAGGTGAAAGATTAAATTATGAAATCATTTATAATTGAACTTCAATTATAGCTTCAAACATATGCACATTTTTGTTTTCTTTCCCAGGGGGACCCTGGACCAGTTGGCAAAGCAATGGATATCAAGGTAAATACATATAATCCTCAATTTATAGCTACAACTGGGACCAGAATTTAACTTTTTAACAATTCGCATAATTCCAGAGCCAGCCTGGTTTGAGATGGGTGGACTTCAACTCCCAGAATTCCCCAGCCAGCATGTTTTAAGATGGGTGGATTTCAACTCCCAGAATTCCCCAGCCAGCATGTTTTAAGATGGGTGGATTTCAACTCCCAGAATTCTCCAGCCAGCATGTTTTAAGATGGGTGGACTTCAACTCCCAGAAGTCCCCAGCCAGCATGCTTTAAGATGGGTGGACTTCAACTCCCAGAATTCCCCAGCCAGCATGTTTTAAGATGGGTGGATTTCAACTCCCAGAATTCCCCAGCCAGCATGCTTTAAGATGGGTGGATTTCAACTCCCAGAAGTCCTCAGGCGGCAAACTTTAAGATGGGTGGACTTCCACTCCCAGAATTCCCCAGCCGGCATGCGTTAAGATGGGTGGACTTCAACCCAAAGATCCTCAGCCAACTCAGCAATTGTAAGTCGTGTGGATCTCAGCTAGCTAACCTACTGGCTGGGGAATTATGGGAATTGTAGTCCACATGTCTTAAAGGTTGCTGGTTAGGGAATTCTGGGAGTTGAAATCTACATATTCTAAAAAGGCTAATGTGAAGACTTCAAAGGAAGGTCACAGAGAATATTTTTGATTTTATATAACATATTTTTTATATAATATATATTGACTATTTTGTATATTTTTATTTTATTTATTTTATTTATTTTGTCACAACAATATATGTAGGTATCATACAAAAGATTATATAATATATAAACATATATATGAGTAAATAATAGGAGGAATAAGCATATATATATATATATATATAAGAAGGAGAAAAAGAAAAACAATAGGACAGGAACGGTAGGCACGTTTGTGCGCTTATGCACGCCCCTTATGGTCCTCTTAGGAATGGGGTGAGGTCAATAGTGGAAAGTTTTTGGTTAAAGCTTTTGGGATTTTGGGAAGAGACCACAGAGTCAGGTAAAGTGTTCCAAGCGCTGATGATTCTGTTACAGAAGTCATATTTTCTGCAATCTAGATTAAAGCGGTTGACATTAAGTTTAAATCTATTAGTTGCTCTAGTATTATTGCAATTAAAGCTGAAGTAGTCTTTAACAGGAAGGACATTACAATAGATGATTCTGTGAATTAAACTCAGGTCTTGTCGAAGGCGACTGAGTTCCAAGTTTTCTAAGCCTAGGATTTCAAGTCTAAAGCCTAGGATTTCAAGTCTATAAGCAAGCATCTCAACTAAACATATAATCTAACATGTAATTTAAGCCATTATTTCTATATTATCTGTAGATGGTCAACGAATAAGTATTTCTTTGCTTTTTTAAATGTTTACGTAGGACCTGGAACGACTTTTGGAAGCTTATGGGATCAAGGTATGTGACCTTCTTGCCTGCCAATGATGGTTAAACGGCAAACCCACTTTATTTCTTGTTATTAGGTGAAGCTCATGGAAATATCCGTGTCATCGACGAGTTTCAAGAGACCTCAAATACATTTGTGCGAAACTTTCATCCGGACATAAAAATTATATTTCAGTCTTTAGAAATTGGGCATTTTGGATTATTGGTGTGTGTGTGTGTGTGTGAAGACAGATGTTTTAAGGAACAAGTTAAACATGTGACTATATTGCGGTCATAACGCAAGGAGAAACTTCCTAACAGGGAGAACAATTAACCAGTGGAACAGCTTGCCACTAGAAATTGTGGGGGCTCCATCACTGGATGTGTTTAAGAAGAGACTGGGCAACCATTTGCCTAAAATAGTATAGGGTGTCTTGCTTGAGCAGGGGTTTGGATTAGAACAGGGGTCTCCAACCGTGGCTACTTTAAGCCTTGGCGGGCTTCAACTCCCAGAATTCCCCAGCCAGCTTTGCTGGCTGGGGAATTCTGGGAGTTGAAGTATGCCAAGGCTTAAAGTAGCCAAGGTTGGAGACCCCTGGACTAGAAGACCTCTAATGTCTCTTCCAGTTCTATACTGATTGATTGATTGATTGATTGATTGATTAAATGAATAGTTGAAAGTCAAAGACTACTGTAGGTTTCCTGAGTCTGGTATCATTTAGAAGACGACGGCTCCCAGCATTCCTACAGCACTGTGAAGGGATTCGGAGAACTATAATCCCAGCAAATCGGGAAGAGGCCTAAATTCCCATGATTTTCTCGTTCAGATCTTCTTCTGGTTGGGCTTCCTTTGGGTGGTAGAACAGGATCAACCCCATTTTTCTAATTTTGCTTTTTATTTTATTTTTTCCACCTGCAGCTGGCCCTGTTGAAGGAACTGACTGACCTTCTCCTGCAAGGTGGGGTACAAAAGATGACCCATCAGGTTGCTGAGGCCAAGAAGGAGAAGGACGGGAAGAAGAAGAAGAAGAAGCAACAATCGAAACCCCAAAACTCCACGGTGAGGGTCGCAGAGGCATCTTGCGCTGGAAGGGAGAATCTGAGGTTGGGAGGGACTTGGCTTCCGAAAATTTTGTTGTTTTATTATCAAGGAGAGGAGAGGAGGAGGAGAGAAGAGGGAGGGAGGGAGGAGGAGAGGGAGGGAGGAAGAGAGGAGAATAGAGAGGAGAGGAGAGGAGAGGAGAGGAGAGGAGAGGAGAGGAGAGGAGAGGAGGGAGGGTGGGAGGAGGAGAGGGAAGGAGGAAGAGAGGAGAGGAAGAGAGGAGAATGGAGGGAGAGGAGAGGAGGAGGAGAGGAAGGAGGAAGAGAGGAGAGGAGAAGGGAGGAGGAAGAGGAGGAGGAGAGAAGAGAGGAGAGGAGAGGAGGAGGAGGAAGACAGGAGAATGGAGGGAGAAGAAAGGAGGGAGAGGAAGACAAGAGATGAGAGGAGGGAGGAGGAGGAGGAGGAAGGAGAATGGAGGGAGGGAGGGAGGAGAGAGGAAGACAGGAGAGGAGAAGAAGAGAGGAAGGAGAGGAGAGAAGGAAGGGAGGGAGGTGAAAGAGGAAGGGAGGAGGAGAGGAATAGAGAGACGAGGAGAGGAAGGAAGGGGAGAAGGGGGAGAAGTAGGTAAGGTGTAGAGTTTTGGGGAGAAGAGGAGAGACAGGAAAAGAGGAAACAGGAGGGAGGGAGGGTGGAAGGAAGGAAGGAAGGAAGGAAGGAAGGAAGGAAGGAAGGAAGGAAGGAAAGATGGATAATGGAAGGAACAAAGAAAAGAGAAGGGGTGTGGACCCCATGATTGCAGTCCTGTATATAAAATCTTTCGCTCAAATACTGTGGTCATTTTTTAAAAAAAATTTCCTCATGCTCCTAAACTGCCCTTCCACGCTGTGTTAGGTTGTCCCTCCAGAAAGCCTCACCTCTGCCAGGGATCAGGAGACACGGGGTGTTGTGGTGTCTGAAACATCAACCAACTCCCAGAAAAATCGGGAGGAGCTGGAAGTTTGGGAAACGACTCACGTTCCCACGATCCCGAAGAGAGCCGAACCTCGGGATGGAAGAGGTGACCCTTCTCAAAACGCCACCGCTGAGAGCATGGAAGCAACTCTGAGGAAACACACAAAGGTAAAAGTTTCCACACCGCCATTCTACCTCTCGCAGAATTACAGGTTGTCCTCGACTTATGACCACAGCTGCGCCCAAAATTTCTGTTCGCTAAGCGAGACAGGTGTGAAGTGAGTTTCGCTCCGTTTTACGATCTTCCTTGCCACACAATTTAGTGCTTAAGGCACTAAGTTAGAAAGTGGGAGATGGTGAGTTCTAGTCCTGCCTTAGGTATGAAAGCCATCTGGGTGACTGTAGGCCAATCACCAGGAGAGGGTGAGTTCTAGTCCTGCCCTATATATGAAAACCAACTGGGTGACTTTGGACCAATCACCAGGAGACTGTGAGTTCTAGTCCTGCCTTATGTATGAAAACCAGCTGGGTGACTTCGGGACAAGCACCAGGAGACGGTGAGTTCTAGTCCTGCCTTATGTTATGAAAGCCAGCCGGGTGATTTGGGTCAATCCCCAGGAGACTGGGAGTTCTAGTTCCATCTTAGGCAGGAAAGCTGGCAAGGTGACTTCGAGCCAATCACCAGGAGACAGTGAGTTCTAGTCCCACTTTATATACGAAAGTCAGCTTGGGTGGCTTTGGGCCATTCGCTCTCCCTCAGCCCAAACTACCTCGCAGGGTTGTTGTTGTGGGCAAAATAGGAGGAGGAAGGTGTGTGTGTTCATTGCCTTGAGTTATCGGTAAAAATAATCAAGGCGGGATACAAATAAATAATGGAGGGGTACAAATAAATGAGTGAGTGAATGAGTGAATAAACAAACAAACAAACAAACAAATAATATAAATGAATGAATGAATGAATGAATGAATAAATGAATGAATGAATGAATGAATGAATGAATGAATGAATGATCATTGTTCACCTATGAGGCTTTCCTGCCTTATGGGCATCGAAATGAATCCTTTCTCAGCAATTATTGCAGCGTCCACTAGAGGGCACTCAACACATAGATCAAATCTGGCTCGCTCCTTTTAAAACGGAATTATTTTATACCTGCTTAAAATTCAGGTAGGAATCCGGTGATAGGATCTACTCAGAAATGGCAGCGAGTGGAGATCATGAGGAGGAACAGGACACCCCACAGAGGATTCCTTGTAAACAGCAAAAAGGAAAAAGGAAAAGGAAAAACGGAGGATTCCAGCTCAACCGTTTTAATTGATGGAATTACTTTATAAGGAATCCTTAGTTTACGACCGGTTGCTTAGGAACCCTTAGAAGTTCCGACCCATCTGAAAAAGGGGATTTATGACGTGGATTTGAGGTTCCTCTCTCCAGTGGGGTAAAAAAAAAAGAAATTTTCTGCAAACTTTTCATCAACTTTGTGAACAGAGAATTTTTTTCCAAAAGAAGTTCAAGAATTTTTTCCCCCCAATGGCAGGAAACCTTACAGATAACAATTCCACCACCCATAATCCCCTCCTGTGTTCAGCCAGGCCAGTGGGCGGAGCTGGAAATAATGACAGCCGGGCCGGTGGGTGGACCCTCGCCCCGCGATTGCTACCGGTTCTCCAAACCACCAGCCAAAATTGCTACCGGATCAGGCGATCCGGTCTGAACCAGGAGCATCCCACCCCTGACTTATGACCGTTGTAGCAGCCCCATGGTCACATGTTCAGAATTCAACTGCTTGGCATACTTATGACGGTTGCTGTGTCCCGGGATTACATGATCCCCTTTTGTGACCATCTGACCTTCTGATTCACTTAATGGCCATGATAGTAACTGAACCACTGCAGGGATTCACTTAACCACCGGGCTAAGAAAAGTCATAAAATGGAGCAAAATTCACTTAATGTGTGTCTCACTTAACAGCTACATTTTGGGCTCATTTGCGGTCGTAGGTCGAGGACTACCTGTCCTCTTTCTCATGCATTAGTTATGGATGCAACAACACTGATGGTTTTTAAGAAGAGACTGGACAAGCATTTACAGAATAACAAGAGCTGGAAGGGACCTTGGAGATCTTCTAGTCCAACCCCCTGCTCAGGCAGGAAACCCTATCCCATTTCAGACAGATGGTTGTCCAATCTCTTCTTAAAAACCTCCAATGATGGGGAAGGAAGGAAGGAAAGAAGGAAGGAAGGAAGGAAGGAAGGAAGGAAGGAGGAAAGGAAGGAAGGAAAGAAGGAAGGAAGGAAGGAAGGAAGGAAGGAGAAAGAAAGGAAGGAGAGGGGGTGGAAAGGAAGGAAGGAAAGAGGGAGGGAGGGACGGATGAAAGGAAGAAAGAAGGGAGGAAGGAGGGAGGGATGGAGGGAGGTAAAAATAGCAGAAGAACAGAAGAACAGAATTGGAAGGGACCTTGGAGGTCTTCTAGTCCAACCCCCTGCTCAGGCAGGAAACTCTATTCCCTTTCAGACAAATGGCTCTTCCTTAAAAACATCCAGCATTTGTATTACAGGAAAATACGGAGCAGTAATTGCGAAATAAAAGATAGAAAATTCTCCCAGGCTGGCCACCTTGTCGCCAAATAAATAGGACGAACGATCACCGTTCACCTATCAGCAATTTTCTGAAATTTCCCTGGAGTCGACGCCCCCATTTTTGAGGAAAAATAATAGCTAATATTATCTTTAATCGTCATGTCATCCTGGCGTTAAATGAATTCGCAGCCTGACGGTGAAGATCATAGGCAGTTTGGGTTTCGTGTGTTCCGGAATGTAGATGGATGGGGGTGGGGGGTTGTTACACAAAGGTAAGATAAACCATAATTACGTGCAAAAATTCGTGCAAAGAAAGAGAACGGCCGACAAGATCCAAAGTGATAAGGCGATTTTCATGTCCATCCAAGAGATCTCCCCCAGTTTTCCTAACAATACTTTCCCGCAGGGAAAAAATATATATACTTCTTTCATTATTCTAATGTTTAATGAAAGCAATTCATTAAACTTTGGCTCTGAACGCTGGATCTTGCAAAAATTGGAAGGAAAGGAAAGAAACAGCGGTGGACTTCACATTATGCTACTACCAGCTCGTCTCGCGCGCGCCCAGTTTAAGCGCACGCCTGCCTTCCGTGCGTGCTTTGCTCTCTCTCGCGCGCCTTCTGCACATGCGCCTGGCCTCAAAAACGTGCCTAAATAGGATGGCATAGAGCAGTGATGGCTAACCATTTTTGCCGTCACCTGCCAAAAGTGGGGGGAGTACGGGGGGGTCACATGCACGCTTGCTCATACCCATAATTCAATGTGCCCCCCCCCGTGCATGCGTGCAGGACCCTCCCCCACGTTCTTCCCGCTTTTGGCACGTGATGGCCCGGTAGGCCCAGAGCCTTTCTAGGAGCCTGGGGAGGGTGAAAATGCCCCTCCCCCCCGAGGCTCTCCAGAGGCCGGAAATGACCCATTTGCTGACTTCCGGTGGGACAGGAAGGCCCGTTTTTCACTCTCCCCAGGCTCCAGAATCCCACCGCAAACGGGCCTTTTCCGGCCTCCAGTGGGCTTCTGGGGGTGGGGGAGGCTGTTTTCACTCTCCCCAGGCTCCTAGAAAGCCTCTGGAGCCTCTGGAGAGTAAAAAATGGGCCTTCGCCACCCCCACGGAGGCCCTCCGGAGGCTGGAAACAGCCTGTTTCCCAATTTCCAGTGAGCCCAGTAGGCCTGAAAATCAGTTGGCCGGCGTGCGCAACGCTCACGTGCCCACCGACATGGCTCCGCGTGCCACCTGTGGCACACATGCCATAGGTTCGCCATCACAGGCATAGAGCCAGGGTAGGTTGGCGGGTGGGCAGGTCCACCCCCAATTTACGCTACCAGTTCAGGCGAACCGGTTGGACCCGGCTGAATGCCACCTCTGAAAAGAAAGATGTATAAAGGAGAGGGTAATTAGGAAAATGATGGAAGTCAAGAAAAATCAGTTATTCAGTAGAAAGATACAGGGAGTCCTTGACTTACATCCGTTCGCTTAGTGACCGCTCAAAGTTACAACGGCACTGAAAAATGTGAATTTATGGTCGTTTTTCACACTTACGGCCATTACAATATCCCCATAGTCACTTGATCAAGATTCGGATGCTTGGTGACGGGTTCATATTTATGAGCATTGCAGTATCCCGGGGTCACTTCGTCCCCTCTTGCGACTTTCTGACAAGCAAAGTCAAACAGTCACTAAACGAATCATTGTGGCATGTATTTATGATGGTTGCAGTATCCCGGGCTCATGTAGTTGTAAAATGAGGGGGTGGGGGTGGCCTAGGTATAGAGCTCTCGCCTGACAATCAGGAGGCTGTGAGTTCGATCCTAGGTAGAGGCAGATATTTCTCTCTCTAGGCACAATGAGAAATATATCTGCAGAATGAAACTCCACTCTGGCAACAGGAAGGGCATCTGGCCAGTAAAACATTCTGCTAGCTCCATTCAGTTGCCCAGACTCCACCCCGATACAAGGGATTATGGGGTTGTTAAAAGATGATGATGCAGTTGTAAAATGAGGACTGCGTGTACGGTTCACAGACTCAAATTTAAAAGAGATTCTCACTCGGCTACCCATGAAACCACAGCAGGAAAACCTGATTTAGACCCTAAAGATAAAGATGAAATTCACACCCGCCTCGCTCCAGTTTTGAAATTAATTGGAATGGCAGGACAACAAATTAAAACGGAGGAATCCGGGGAGTTCATCGCGGGTAGAAATTGTGTGGGGTTTTTTTTTAAATTCCTCCCTTGCCTCCAGTCGGTGTGATGTTAAAAATCAATTTGCATATTCGCTTGTTAGGGGAACATTAATAAACATTTTGCTCCTCAACACTTGGGCCCAGCCGAAGCTTAAGTCTCTTTTTTTAAGCAAGGGGTAATTTCCCAAGTCTGCCATAAACATTAAGACAAAAGCAATTTTCTCCTCTCTTAGACACAACAGTGAGAGTTAACGGTAAGAGAAGTAGGATGAGTTAGATAGAAATCCACTCATGGTTAGATTTACTAGTTATTTATTTAACTTGTATCCCGTTTTTATTATTTTTACAAATAACTCAAGGTGGTCAACGCACACCTTCCTCTTCCTCTTTTTCCCCACAACAACAACCTTGTGAATCTCCATAGACAACAACCCTGTGAGGTGGGTTGGGCTGAGACAGAGAGGGACCGGGCCAAAGTTATCCATGCTTAAGGCAGGACTAGAACTCATGGTCTCCTGGTGATTGGCCCAAAATCACCCAGATGGCCTTTGTGTCTAAGGCAGAACTAGAACTTATAGCCTCCTGGTGATTGGCCCAAAGTCACCCAGCTGGCTTTCGTGCCTAAGATGGGACTAGAACTCACCATCTCCTGCTTTTTAACCGGTTGCCTTATTCCACAATCTCCAAATTTGGGAATTTTAATACTTGGGGACTTCAGCTTCCAGAATTTTTCAGCCGGCTATTTTTTTCTTTTTTGCTGCAATCGTTGTAAATACACGCCAGCTCCCAAGAGCCAGAATTTTGACCATGTGACCATGAGGGAGCTGTAACGGTCGTAAGTGTGAGGACCGATGGTAAGTCACTTTTTCAGGGCTGGTTATAACTTCAGACGGTCACTAAACAAATGCTAGTAAGTTTGGGACTCCCTGTCAGGGGTGGGTTCCTGGGTGTTGTGTCTGCGCCCCCCGAGGCAGGCCCCCTGCCAGAAAGTGACTTGGAAAGTGAGGGGGAAGGGCCGTCAGGACTTACCTCGGGAGCACCGGCTTCCCTGGCTCAGCTCCAGGAGCCAGAGGCAGGCCAGGTGGAGGAGATAACAAGGCCTCCGTCTCCTGACTCTTCCCCCCCCAGGCCACGCCTCCAGATCCAGCTGATGACAATCAGGCCTGGCTGGACCCTAGGTTTCATAGGCAGGAGAGGCAGGAACAACAGAAACGGGTGGGGCAGGCCTAGGAAGTGCTGAGTCATGGAGCCACACCCCACAGGATATAAAAGCAGCAAGGGCTTCTATGCCTCTTCGTAGCAGGCAAATCAACTGCTTAACTAAGAGCTGAAGTACTGTTTGTTCCTGGGTGACTCATCGGCGTCAAGGGAGATAACAGAGACACTTGGCAGACGCTCGCTAGTTTGCTGCCAGAGCTGATAGTGCCGGCTAATTAAGCCATCGCTCGGACGGAGGCGAGGGGGACAGAACACTGGGGGTCCGCAGGGGTTCGGGAGCTTAGCTAAGCTAGCTAAGATACTGTGCAGTTCAGCGAACCCCCAAATCCCACTCCTGAATGGCCCCGCCCACCCCAATCTGCCCCTCCCAGGAGTTCCCTCGTGGTCTGTTTTGGATGCAGGTAAGTGCAGGGCGCTCACGGAGGCTCGGGGAAGGCGAAAAAAGGGCCTACTGGAAGTCTGGGAAGGCCACAAATGGGCCCGTTTCCGGCCTCTAGAGGGCCTCCAGAGCCTGGGGAGGCTGTTTTCGTCCTCCCAGAGGTTCGACAAAAACCTCCGGAGCCCAGGGAAGGCAAAAACACTCGGTCCCGCCATGGAGCAGGAGGCTGATTAGGCCACGCCCACCATGGCCACGCCCATCCAGCAACCGGGCAGAGAACCCCTTGCTAAAAAAAATTAAGCCCACCCCTGCTCCCTGTATGTATATTATCCCTACATTTTGGCTCCCTCCAATCTGTTTTGATTTTTTTTTTCCCCCTTATCTTTTGAGACTGAATTGAAAAGATAGGATAAAATATCCTTTTAGTAGAGTTCCTTTATTTCCCTTCTTTCTTCAGTTCCAAAGATATTTCATGGTGTTTTTCTACTGGCTGCGTCGAACAATTCATTCAATCTCTCAAGAGAAGATTTGGGGAAGGCACAGATTTAATATCTTTTGCAAATAGCCCCCCCCCGGTGGGTCTTTCATCGTTTTCGAATCCAATATCAAGCATAATTATAAATCTCAATTGGTCATAAAATGCTGCCTTTCCTCCCACAAGGGTCTTCTTTAATCCTAACCTTGGAGGAGTTTTAAATCATTGCCAGTGTCTGGTGAGCCATGCCTATTAAATTGGAGATTAAGTAACTTTCACTAATTAGCCATCCTTTTAAATTAAACACGAGGGCTATAAAATCAAGGAGTGAGGGCTTTCCTAAAAGCCCATCCTGGTATTAATTTCTAGGACAATCGGTGATGATCGGCTTTTTCCATCCAGCGTCTTCGAGACGGTTAATTTTTCTGACGAGTTCAGGTAGTCCTTGAATTACGACCACAGTTGAGCCCCATGTTTCTGTTGCTAAGTGAGACATTGGTTAAGTAAAGGGGAGGGCAGGAGAGGAGAGAGGGAGGAGAATGGGGGGAAGAGAGGAGTGGAGAGGATAGAGGGAAGGAGAATGGGGAAGAGAGGAGAGGAGTGGAGAGGAGAGCGGGAAGAGGAATGGGGGGAAGAGAGGAGAGGAGAGAGGGAAGGAGAATGGGGAAGAGAGGAGAGGAGGGGAGAGGAGAGGGGGAAGAAGAAGGGGGGGAAGAGAGGAGAGGAGTGGAGAGGATAGAGGGAAGGAGAATGGGGGAAGAGAGGAGAGGAGGAGGAGAGAGGGAAGGAGAATGAGGAAGAGATGAGAGGAGTGGAGAGGAGAGAGGGAAAGAGAATGGGGAAGAGAGAAGGAGTTGAGAGGAGAGGAGAGCAGGAAGGAGAATGGGGAAGAGAGGAGGAGTTGAGAGGAGAGAGGAAGAGGGAAGGAGAATGGGGAAGAGAGGAGAGGAGAGAGAGGGAAGGAGGATGGGGAAGAGAGGAGTTGAGAGGAAAGAGGGAAGGAGAATGGGGAAGAGGAGAGGAGGAAGAGGAGAGCAGGAAGGAGAATGGGGGGAAGAGAGAAGGAGTTGAGAGGAGAGAGGGAAGGAGAATGGGGAAGAGAGGAGAGGAAAGAGGGAAGGAGGATGGGGGAAGAGAGAAGAGGAGTGGAGAGGAGAAAGGGAAGGAAAATGGGGAAGAGAGGAGAGGAGTGGAGAGGAGAGAGGGAAGGGGAATGGGGGAAGAGAGGAGTTGAGAGGAGAGAGGGAAGGAGAATTTTTTTTTATTTGCATTTATATCCCGCCCTTCTCCGAAGACTCAGGGCGGCTTACACTATGTTAGCAATAGTCTTCATCCTATTTGTATATTTATATACAAAGTCAACTTTTATTGCCCCCAACAATCTGGGTCCTCATTTTACCTACCTTATAAAGGATGGAAGGCTGAGTCAACCTTGGGCCTGGTGGGACCAGAACCTGCAGTAATTGCAAGCAGCTGCTGTTAATAACAGACTGCATTAGTCTGTTGAGCCACCAGAGGCTGGGGGGAAGAAAGGAAAGGAGGAGGAGAGAGGAGAGGGGAGGTATTGTGTATATTACCAATTACTCTCCTACTTCCCCCATTCCTGTTAGAACACCGGCAGTTTTACCCAGAGGAGCTTCATAGGAAACATTGCTTTCTAAATGGGGAATTGTAGCTGGAGACAAGATTTTATTTGAACACAAACCCATAGAAGAGAATATCGGTCACTCAGGGTTGAACCATGGAGCCCTTGGTGCTCTTTGAGTTTGGTGGTTTTCTTACAGATGTTTCATGATCCAAATAGGGAACACCATCAGTGCTAGAAGGAGTGGAGTTTATGGAGATGGAGGAGGAGGAGGAGGAGGAGAAATGTAGGGTCCTTGATACTTTCTGAGTTTGTGGCTTCCTTACAAATGTTTCATAACCCAACTAGATAGCATCATCAGTGCTACAAGGAAGTAGGTTTTGCTCTGTTTACACACAAGCTTATATACAACCACCTAGAGACATTTCTACCAACACTGACAGGGCATGGTGTGTGTGTGTGTGCGCGCGCGTTTGTGTGTGTGTACGCTTGTATATAAACAGAGAACAAACCCTACTCCCTTCTAGCACTGATGATGTTACCTAGTTGGGTCATGAAACATCTGCCAGGAAACAACTAAGCTCAGAGAGCACCCAGGACCCCCACTGCCCTTCCTTCCTTCCTTCCTTCCTTCCTCTACACAAACCCCTCTCCCTTCTAGCCCTGATGATGTTGCCTAGTTGGGTCATGAAACGTCTGCAAGGAAACAACTAAGCTCAGAGAGCACCCAAGACCCCTACAGCCTTTCCTTCCTTCCTTCCTTCCTTCCTTCCTTCCTTCCTTCCTTCCTTCCTTCCTTCCTTCCTTCCTTCCTTCCTTCCCTCCCTCTTCTACACAAACCCCTCTCCCTTCTAGCCCTGATGATGTTGCCTAGTGTCGTGTCCCACTCCTCCGCTGACGGCCGGGTCAGGGAAATCTGAATCAGGCTTGCCTCTGCAGCTCTGCCCAAAGTCCTAGCAAAGTCCTCAGGGCAGGCAGGAGACCAGAAAGTGACTTCAGCAAGATATGTTTAGACTTTGCCTGACTCAGAGAATGCCAGAAAGCAGATCCTTTATATAGGCCATGGGGTGTGGCTCCATGACTCAGCACTTATCCAGGCCTGCCCCTCCCTTCCTTCTGTTGCCTCCGCCTATCAAGTCTTCTGACGCGAGGGTCACTCCAGTCGGCAGCTGTTGGCAATTGACCTCCCTCAGGCTCACATGCTGTGGAGGAGGGGGGGGGGTCTAGTTGTCTGCTTGCCTGGGCATGGAGCCAGAGCTGGGGGCTGGAGATACTTTCTCCTCTTCAGCCTGTCTGGGCATGGAGCCAGGGCTGGGGCCGGGAGGCATACTAGGACATTCCTCCGTGTTCGGAAGCAGATAAGAAGGCCCCGGCTGTGGTGAGATCGGACGAGACACAACACCTAGTTGGGTCATGAAACGTCTGCAAGAGAGCAACCAAGCTCAGAGATCATCAAGGACCCCCACCGCCCTTCCTTCCTTCCTTCCTTCCTTCCTTCCTTCCTTCCTTCCTTCCTTCCTTCCCTCCCTCCTCTACACAAACCCCTCTCCTTTCTAGCCCCGATGATGTTGCCTAGTTGGGTCATGAAACATCTGCAAGAAAACCATCAAGCTCAGAGAGCACCAAGCACCCCCACAAGACAAGGCCAGAGGTAGAAGAAATGTGGACGGATCTGTATATGTGGAACAAACTATTCCTTTGCAAAAGATGACAGGCTCGGAAAAGTGGAGGCCATCGGAGGTCCCAGGGATCCCTGAAGCAGCATCAGGAGGACTGAAACAGCTCTATTATGTGAAATTACAAAATGAGGAACAATTTGTCCTGGCTGCAAAAAAAATATATGAAATTAATCATCCCCATCTTTTGGGAGCCCAAAGAGACAATTTTGGTTTTGTAGCTGAATGAATCAGAAATCACCTAAGGACGCTCTTCCAAAGAAGAGGACTTGTGAGGGTATGACAGGATTGATTGATTGATTGATTGATTGATTGATGGGCCATTGAATCAGTATTGATTCACAGTGACAAACCAGAAAGGATCTGTCCCCATCCTGGCCCTTTTGGCCTTCCAATGATATACCCTGCACTGTAACCTTTAAAGCGCTCCATGGCATTGGGCCGGGTTATCTACGGGACCGCCTACTGCGACCAGATACCTCTCACCGACCCGTGCGCTCTCACAGAGAGGGACTCCTCAGGGTGCCGTCAGCTAGGCAGTGTCGTTTGGCGACGCCCAGGAAGGGCCTTCTGTGGGGCTCCCGCCTGGAACGAACTCCCCAGGACTCCAACTTCCTGACCTTTGAACCTTCCGTCATGAGCTCAAGACACATTTATTCATCTGTGCAGGACTGGCTTAGATTTTAAATTTAGAGGGTTTTAAATTGATTTTAATATTTTATATTTATATTTATATTTTTATTTTAATAATTTCGTTAGAATAAGTTTTTAAGGATTATTTTAATTTGTATATTGATGTTTTATATGCCTGTGAACCGCCCTGAGTCCTTTGGGAGATAGGGCGGTATATAAATTCGAATAATAAATAAATAAATAAATAATGTAGATTAGGCTCTCTTCTCTTCTCTTCTCTTCTCTTCTCTTCTCTTCTCTTCTCTTCTCTTCTGTTCCATTCCATTCCATTCCATTCCTCTCTTCTCTTCTCTTCTTCTCTTCTTCTCTCTTCTCTGTTCCATTCTTATTTTTTCTCTTTTCTTTTCTTCTCTCCTCTCCTTCCATTCTTCTACCTTCCATCTCTCTCCTCTCCTCTTTTATCTCCTCTCCTTCCATTCTTCTTCCTTCCATCTCTCTCACCTTCTCTTCTTCTCTCCTTCCATTTTTCTTCCTTCCTCCCTCCTCTCTCTTCTCTTCTTCTTCTCTTCTTCTCTCTCTCTCCTTCCATTTTTCTTCCTTCCATCTCTCTCTCTCTTTTTCTTTCTCTCTCTCTCTCCTTCCATTCTTCTTCCTTCTGTCTCTCTCTCTCTTCTCTTCTCTTCTCTTTTCTTCTCTTCTCTTCTTCTTCTGTCCTCTCCTCCTCCTCCCTCCCTCCTCTACACAAACCCCTCTCCTTTCTAGCCCCGATGATGTTGCCTATTTGGGTCATGAAACATCTGTAAGAAAACCATCAAGCTCAGAGAGCACCAAGCACCCCCACAAGACAAGGCCAGAGGGAGAAGAAATGTGGACGGATCTGTATATGTGGAACAAAATATTCCTTTGCAAAAGATGACAGGCTCGGAAAAGTGGAGGCCATCGGAGGTCCCAGGGATCCCTGAAGCAGCATCAGGAGGACTGAAACAGCTCTATTATGTGAAATTACAAAATGAGGAACAATTTGTCCTGGCTGCAAAAAAAATATGTGAAATTAATCATCCCCATCTTTTGGGAGCCCAAAGAGACAATTTTGGTTTTGTAGCTGAATGAATCAGAAATCACCTAAGGACGCTCTTCCAAAGAAGAGGACTTGTGAGGGTATGACAGGATTGATTGATTGATTGATTGATTGATTGATGGGCCATTGAATCAGTATTGATTCACAGTGACAAACCAGAAAGGATCTGTCCCCATCCTGGCCCTTTTGGCCTTCCAATGATATACCCTGCACTGTAACCTTTAAAGCGCTCCATGGCATTGGGCCGGGTTATCTACGGACCGCTCTCCTCACCAGATACCTCTCACCGACCTGCGCCTCACAGAGAGGACTCTCAGGTGCCGTCAGCCAGGCAGTGTCGTTTGGCGACGCCCAGGAAGGGCCTTCTGTCTCTCTCTCTTCTCTCCTCTGGAACGAACTCCCCAGGACTCCAACTTCCTGACCTTTGAACCTTCCGTCATGAGCTCAAGACACTTTATTCATCTGTGCAGGACTGGCTTAGATTTTAAATTTAGAGGGTTTTAAATTGATTTTAATATTTTATATTTATATTTATATTTTTATTTTAATAATTTCTTAGAATAAGTTTTTAAGGATTATTTTAATTTGTATATTGATGTTTTATATGCCTGTGAACCGCCCTGAGTCCTTTGGGAGATAGGGCGGTATATAAATTCGAATAATAAATAAATAAATAAATAATGTAGATTAGGCTCTCTTCTCTTCTCTTCTCTTCTCTTCTCTTCTCTTCTCTTCTCTTCTCTTCTCTTCTCTTCCCTTCTGTTCCATTCCATTCCATTCCATTCCTCTCTTCTCTTCTCTTCTTCTCTCCTTCTCTCTTCTCTGTTCCATTCTTATTTTTATTTCTCTTCTCTTCTTTTCTTCTCTCCTCTCCTTCCATTCTTCTTCCTTCCATCTCTCTCCTCTCCTCTTCTCTTTTATCTCCTCTCTCCTTCCATTCTTCTTCCTTTCGTCTCTCTCTCTCCTTCTCTTCTCTTTTCTCTCTCCTTCCATTCTTCTTCCTTCCGTCTTTCTCTCTCCTTCTCTTCTCTTCTCTTCTTTTCTCCTCTCTCCTTCCATTTTTCTTCCTTCCATCTCTCTTCTCTCCTCTTTTTTTCTTCTCTCCTCTCTCCTTCCATTCTTCTTCCTTCTGTCTCTCTCTCTCCTTCTATTTTCTTTTCTTCTCTTCTCTTCTCTTCTTCTGTCCTCTCCTCCTCCCTCCCTCCCTCCCTCTCCTCTCCTCTTCTTGAACTGTATGGTTGGTTGTGGAACGCCTATAAACCTGAGACTGTAGGTGTTTAAACTGAAGGGAGCTTCTTCTCGCCAGCAGGAGAAAGAGGCTGGTCTCCAAGGAGGAAGCATCCTCAGAGTTCGAAGGAAGGTGGAGAATTCGCACCCGCCTGTAAGAATTTCCTCTTCCTCTTCCTCTCCCCGTTCCAGAAATCCTAAATCTGCTTTCCCACAACGCTACGTGTTCTTGTTGCGCTTCTACAGGCCCGCTCTCCAGGTGCTCTTGAAGTTGGGGAACCCCTAGTAGGACACTGGCGGAATTATAGGGTGAGTATGAAGTAGGACAGCGTATCTCCATGGAGGCTAGAGCAGGGGTGAAATGCTCCCGGTTCAGACCGGATCACCCAATCTGATAGCGATGGCGGCAGGTGGTTCGGAGAACCGGTAGCAAAAAACCCCCCCCCCCCCCCGCCCATGCCCAGCTGAGCCGCGGGATCATCAGAGGTTGTGTTTTTTTTTACTTTTAAAAGCATTTTTTCCTTCAGCCGAAAAAATGCTTTCAAAAGTTTTTTAAAAAAAACGCCTCTGATGATCGCGCAGCTCAGCTGGGATCGTCAGAGCCTTTTAAAAGCATTTTTTTCTACAACCTCTTCAGCCAAAGGGGTTGTAGAAAAAATGCTTTTAAAAGTAAAAAAAAAGAAAAGTTGGCCACGCCCACCCAGTCACATTACATTAGCCCCAAGCCACGCCCACAGAACTGGTAGTACCCCTAAGCCACGCCCACAGAACTGGTGGCACTCCTAAGCCATGCCCACAGAACTGGTGGCACCCCTAAGCCACGCCCACAGAACTGGTAGTACTCCCAAGCCACGCCCACAGAACTGGTAGTAACCAGTTTTACATTTCCCCACTGGGTTAGAGGATGGAGCTAAGCGCCAACCTGCAAATGAAATCCCTCCTCATTTTATGACATTGCATTGGTCTGTCAAGGCTGGAAATAAACCTGGTTTGTTAAATTATGGAGATTCTCAGTCCTCCAGCTCATGGTTGTCCCTAAGGGGCTCTTTTTTCAAGAGGCAACTAGACTTTCTGGTTTTTCTTTGAAGACGTTTCGCTTCTCATCCAAGAGGCTTCTTCAGTTCTTCAGAGCTGAATTCTGGGGACGAAGTTCACCCACCTTAAAGCAAACTGGATGGGGAATTCTGGGAATTGAAGTCCACCCACCTTAAAGCAAGCTGGCTGGGGAATTCTGGGAGTTGAAATTGAAGTCTGCCCATCTTAAAGCATGCTGGCTGGGGAATTCTGGGACTTGAAGTCCATCCATCTTAAAGCAAACTGGATGGGGAATTCTGGGAATCGAAGTCCACCCACCTTAAAGCAAGCTGGCTGGGGAATTCTGGGAGTTGAAGTTGAAATCTGCCCATCTTAAAGCATGCTGGCTGGGGAATTCTGGGAATTGAAGTCCACCCATCTCAAAGCATGCTGGCTGGGGAATTCTGGGACTTGAGGTCCACCCATCTTAAAGCATGCTGGCTGGGGAATTCTGGGAATCGAAGTCCACCCACCTTAAAGCATGCTGGCTGGGGAATTCTGGGACTCGAAGTCCACTCATCTTAAAGCATGCTGGCTGGGGAATTCTGGGAATTGAAGTCCACCCATCTTAAAGCATGCTGGCTGGGGAATTCTGGGAATTGAAGTCTACCCACCTTAAAGCAAGCTGGCTGGGGAATTCTGGGAATTGAAGTTGAAGTCTGCCCATCTTAAAGCATGCTGGCTGGGGAATTCTGGGACTTGAAGTCCCCCCATCTTAAAGCATGCTGGCTGGGGAATTCTGGGACTTGAAGTCCACCCATCTTCAAGCAAACTGGCTGCGGAATTCTGGGAATTGAAGTCCACCCATCTCAAAGCATGCTGGCTGGGGAATTCTGGGAATTGAAGTTGAAGTCTGCCCATCTTAAAGCATGCTGGCTGGGGAATTCTGGGACTTGAGGTCCACCCATCTTAAAGCATGCTGGCTGGGGAATTCTGGGAATCGAAGTCCACTCATCTTCAAGCATGCTGGCTGGGGAATTCTGGGACTCGAAGTCCACTCATCTTAAAGCATGCTGGCTGGGGAATTCTGGGACTCGAAGTCCACTCATCTTAAAGCATGCTGGCTGGGGAATTCTGGGACTCGAAGTCCACTCATCTTAAAGCATGCTGGCTGGGGAATTCTGGGAATTGAAGTCCACCCATCTTAAAGCATGCTGGCTGGGGAATTCTGGGAATCGAAGTCCACTCATCTTCAAGCATGCTGGCTGGGGAATTCTGGGACTCGAAGTCCACTCATCTTAAAGCATGCTGGCTGGGGAATTCTGGGAATCGAAGTCCACTCATCTTCAAGCATGCTGGCTGGGGAATTCTGGGACTTGAAGTCCACCCATCTTCAAGCAAACTGGCTGGGGAATTCTGGGAATTGAAGTCCACCCGTCTTAAAGTGGCCAAGTTTGGGTGACCCCTGACCAAGCTGACAAGCCTGTTACGGAATTTGATTGCTAATACATTCTTCCTCCTACAGACATTCATCATTTATTTAGTCGCTGACTCACTTGTTCATTTATTCATTTTTCTTTCAGCCTTACCCTGGAGCTCAAGGAGCAAAGAGGATTAAGGTAATATTTAGTAGAAATGGGAAAAAAAATATGCAGCATTTCCTTCGGGATGGAAAAGCAACAGGACAAACCACGATCTAAATCCTGAATTCCTGTTTTCTCATGCTGAGATGAAGAAAAATTTTTTTTTAAAGAGAGCCATTGCTGTTTCTCAGAGCTGCGAATTTTTTTCTGTCTTGCTTTCCTGCCCAAGTCCTCTTTCCATCAATGGAAACCATCTACCACTCTTTTATATAAATATGAACATTTGCACCGCTGGCTAATGTATCAAGTTCTCTACAGAGGTATAGCAAGCATCAGGATCACTGGTCAGAAAACATCTGCAAGAATTCCACAGTCTTCCTCCTCCTCCTCCTCCTCCTTTACTTCACAAACCCCTAAATTAGTAAAGAAAATATTTACTTGATTATACATGTAATAACAGCGGCAAGGATTGTTTTTGAACAAAATTGGAAAGCAGAGAAAATACCTCTGGAAGGGGAAGTTATTAAAAAATAAATGTTTAGACTGTGCAGAAACGAATAAATTAACTTTGATGATTAAAGGAAGAGAGGATTCAGAATATTTTAAGATACGGGATCAATTTTACCATTGGTTAGAAAAAAAGATATAGATAAGCAAATTAATAGTTATGTAAGAAAATGGTAAAATCAGAATATTGTATTTGTGGGGGGAAAATTGTAACAGATGAAATGAAAACGAAGATAGAAGAAGCGACAAAACGATGAAGTCAAGGAGAAAACAAGGATGTCACATGGAAGAAATGACCGATGTATTAAATGTTTGTTTGTGTATAAAATTAAAAAAAAATATTCAAAAAAACCAAACAAACCCCACTCCCTTCCAGCACTGATGATGGTACCTAGCTGGGTAATAAAATGTCTGCAAGCAAACAACCACCAACAACCACCAAGAAGAATACAAAGGAAGCCACAATCCTCCTCCAACCCTACTCCCTTCTAGCACTGATGATGTTACCTAGTTCAGTAATGAGATGTCTGTCTGCAAAAAACCCACCAAGTTCAGAGAGCACTAAGGGCTCTGCAGTCCTCCCTCTTTCTCTTTCTCCTCCTTTCTGAATTATTCCTGGCCTCAATAGATAAAAAAAAAAGGTCGAGATAAAATAGGGGTCTATAGAATATTCCTGAAATAACACAAGAAATGTTTTCTGTCTTTTAGAAAGAAGGACCAGCCTCAGTGGGCCTCGATTCTGCATGCATCCGAAGTCAGAAGGTCAGTGCGCTTGGTCCATTACGCAACCCTTGTGTTTTATCAAAAATCTTGAGTTGGAGATGTCGGGGGTGGGAAAATCAATGCACGCAATTCCCTCTGTGGGAATTGTCCAAAACTTGATGCCCCTACAAAGGTGGCCAAAATTAACCTTACATCCTTTTCCTTCTCAGATATGCTAGATAGATAGATGATAAATAGATAGAGATAGACAGATAGATGAAAGAAAGAGGGAGAGAGATGATAGATAGATAGATAGATAGATAGATAGATAGATAGATAGATAGATAGATAGATAGATAGATAGGTAGGTAGGTAGGTAGGTAGGTAGGTAGGTAGGTAGGTAGGTAGGTAGGTAGGTAGGTAGGTAGATAGATAGATAGATAGATAGATAGATAGATAGATAGATAGATAGATAGATAGATAGATAGATAGATAGATGAAAGATAGATAGATGAGAGAGAGAGAGATGATAGATGATAAATAGATGATAGAAATGATAGAAGATAGATGATAGAGATAGATAGATGATAGATGTTAGATGATGATAGATAGATAGATAGATAGATAGATAGATAGATAGATAGATAGATAGATGAAAGAGAGAGAGATGATAAATAGATGATAGATAGATAGATAGATAGATAGATAGATAGATAGATAGATAGATAGATAGATAATGGATAGATAGATAGATAGATAGATAGATAGATAGATAGATAGATAGATAGATGATAGATAGATAGATGATACATAGATGAAAGATAGAAAGATAGATAGATAGATGGATAGATAGATAGATAGATAGATAGATGATAGATAGATAGATAGATAGATAGATAGATAGATAGATAGATAGATAGATAGATATAGATAGATAGATGATAGATGATACATAGATGATAGAGATAGATGATAGATAGATGTTAGATGATAAGAGATAGATAGATAGACAGAGATAGATAGATAGATAGATAAGATAGATAGATAGAATAACTTTATTGTCACTTGGAATGTACACTAATCGGCATATATTAAAATGAAATTTCATTGCACGCAGCTCGCAAAGGGTCACCACTTCCAATATACATTACACGAACCTGAGAAAATAAATAAATACAAAATTTATTTTATTATTTATTTATTTATTTATTATTTAAATTTGTATACCGCCCTTCTCCCGAAGGACTCAGGGCGGTTCACAGCCAAGTAAAAATACAATACAATAAATACAAATTAAAATACAGTTAAAAAACTTATTAAAATTGGCCACAATTAAAATTTAGAACTAAAACCCATTAAAACCCATTAAAACACTACCCCAGTCCAGCGCAGATGAATAAGTAGGTTTTAAGCTCATAAAGGTTCGGAGGTCCGGAAGTTGACGAAGTCCTGGGGGGAGTTCGTTCCAGAGGGCGGGACCCCCCACAGAGAAGGCCCTTCCCCTGGGCGCCGCCAGACGACACTGTCGCGCCGATGGCACCCTGAGGAGCCCCTCTCTGTGAGAGCGCACGGGTCGGTGAGAGGTATTCGGTAGCAGCAGGCGGTCCCGTAAGTAACCCGGCCCTATGCCATGGAGCGCTTTAAAGACATTCACCAACACCTTGAAGCGCACCCGAAGGCCACAGGTAGCCAGTGCAGCCTGCGCAGGATAGGTGTCACCGGGAGCCACGAGGGCTCCTCAATCACCACAAGAGCTGCATTCTGACTAACTGTAGCCTCCGGATGCCCCTCAAGGGGAGCCCCATGTAGAGAGCATTGCAGTAGTCCAGACGAGACGTCACAAGGGCGTGAGTGACTGTGCACAAGGCATCCCGGTCTAGAAAGGGGCGCAACTGGCGCACCAGGCGGACCTGGTGGAAAGCTCTCCTGGAGACGGCCAAATGGTCTTCAAAAGACAGCCGCTCATCCAGGAGAACGCCCAAGTTGCGCACCTCTCCATCAGGGCCAATGACTCGCTCCCGACAGTCAGCCGCGGACTCAGCTGACTGTACCGGGATGCCGGCATCCACAGCCACTCCGTCTTGGAGGGATTGAGCTTGAGCCTGTTCCTCCCCACCCCGACCCGTACGGCTTCCAAACACCGGGGCAGCACCTCGATGGCTTCATTGGGGTGGGGCGGTGTGGAAAGTACAGCTGGGTGTCATCAGCGACAGCTGGTACCTCCCACCGAAGCCACTGATGATCTCACCCAGCGGCTTCATATAGATGTTGAACAGAAGGGGCGAGAGAATCGACCCCTGCGGCACCCCACAAGTGAGGCGCCGCGGGGTCGACCTCTGCCCCCGATCACCGTCATGCATCGGTCGGAAAGATAGGAGGAGAACCACCGATAAACGGTGCCTCCCACTCCCAATCCCCCCAACCGGCGCAGCAGGATACCATGGTATGCATAGACCCGCATATATCATATGACACAGAGAAACCACACAGTCTAGTTCGGATGTGTACATCCGCACTAGACTGTGCATCAACAAAGTCAAGATGGTTGAACATCTTATAAGGACCAGAAGGCGCTTCAGCCCTAACCATTACGATTGCCGTCTTGACTTTGCGTTGACTAGATAAACAAAGAGTTTATCTAGGTGACCTTCCTGAAACCTGACTGAAACCATAATTGACCTGCTCCTTGTGTTCAGAAGGACCGAGCTGGTGCTAGCGGCACCTTTGACCAAATGCCGTGTCACAGGGGTCTCCAGACAGGTCCTGTCATGTCCCACTCCTCCGCTGACGGCCGGGTCAGGGAAATCCGAATCAGGCGTGCCTCTGCAGCTCTGCCAAAGTCCTAGCAAAGTCCTCAGGGCAGGCAGGAGACCAGAAAGTGACTTCAGCAAGATATGTTTAGACTTTGCCTGACTCAGAGACTGCCAGAAAGCAGATCCTTTATATAGGCCATGGGGTGTGGCTCCATGACTCAGCACTTATCCAGGCCTGCCCCTCTCTTCCTTCTGTCGCTGCCACCTATCAATTCTTCTGAAGCGAGGGTCACTCCAGTTGGCAGCTGTTGGTAATTGATCTCCCTCAGGCTCACATGCTGTGGGGGAGGGGGAGGGGTCTAGTTGCTCCGTTTGCCTGGGCATGGAGCCAGGGCTGGGGCCGGGAGGTGCTTCCTCCTCCTCAGCCTGTCTGGGCATGGAGCCAGGGCTGGGGCCGGGAGGTGCTCCCTCCTCCGCAGCCTGTCTGGGCATGGAGCCAGGGCTGGGGCCGGGAGGTGCTTCCTCCTCCTCAGCCTGTCTGGGCATGGAACCAGGGCTGGGGCCGGGAGGTGCCCCCTCCTCCTCAGCCTGTCTGGGCATGGAGCCAGGGCTGGGGCCGGGAGGTGCCCCCTCCTTCTCAGCCTGTCTGGGCATGGAGCCAGGGCTGGGGCCGGGAGGTGCCCCCTCCTTCTCAGCCTGTCTGGGCATGGAGCCAGGGCTGGGGCCGGGAGGCATACTAGGACATTCCTCAGTGTTCGGAAGCAGATAAGAAGACCCCGGCTGCGGTGAGAGCGGGCAAGACACAACAGGTCCTACCAACCAATGGAAGGATTTTGAGGATGTATCCAGGGTCCACGGGTCAGTGAAAGTCCTCGTGGTTGCATTCCGACAACACGATACGCTTAGTTCTGCCCTCGCTTCGTCTTTCGGTCTTCACGCAGCGTGTGAATGTGTGCTCCTGGTGTTTAGCTTGTGGTGCCTCACCTTGCAAATCATGTTGTGGTGTTTCGGTTTTCTTGTGTTCACTGCAGGGAGAAAAGGGCTTTTCTGGAAACCAAGGGATCAAAGGCGAGAAGGTACTTTTCTAACACCCTTTTCACAGAATTTACACCCTTGGAAGGGACCTTGGAGGTCTTCTAGTCCAACCCCCTGCTCAAGCAGGAGACACTATGCCATTCTGGACAAATGCGTGGAAGTTTTTAAGAGGAGATTGGACAACCGTGTGTCTGAAATGGGAGAGCGTTTCCTGCCTGAGCAAGGGGTTGGACTAGAGGACCTCTAAGGTCCCTTCCAACTCTGTTGTTCTGTAAATGCTTGTCCCGTCTCTTCTTAAAAGCCACCAGTGTTGGTGCATCCACAACTAATGCATGAGAAGGAGGACAGATAGTCCTCGTCTTACAAAATTGAGCCCAACATTTCTGTTGTTAAGTGGGGCATTTCTTAAGTGAGTTTTGCCCCCTTGGTATGAACTTTCTTTGTCCAGTTGTTAAGTGAATCTGGCTTTCGCTTGGACTTGCTTGTCAAAAGGTCATAAGAGGGAATCACACGACCTCTGGACCTACAACCATCTAAAATATGAACCAGTGGTCAAGCGTCTGAATTTTGATCGAATTATTATTATTATTTATTCGATTTTTATACCGCCCTTCTCCCGAAGGACTCAGGGCGGTGTACAGCCAAAATAAAACAAACAATACAATATACAATTAAAACCCGAATTAAAAAACTTATTACACCATTGGCCTAAGACTTTAAAACATAGAGAACTAAAAAACCCATTAAAATTCATGATAAAAATTTAAAAACCCAATAAAAACCAATAAAATTTAAGCCAGCCCCGCGCGAATAAATAGATGTGTTTTCAGCTCACGGCGAAAGGTCCGAAGATCAGGCAATTGGCGTAAACCAGGGGGAAGTTCGTTCCAAAGAGTAGGAGCTCCTACAGAGAAGGCCCTTCTCCTGGGGGCCGCCAGCCGACATTTTTTGGCGGACGGCACCCTGAGAAGACCCTCTCTGTGTGAGCGTACAGGTCGGTGGGAGGCATAAGGTAACAGCAGGCGGTCCCGTAAGTACCCAGGCCCCAAGCCATGGAGCGCTTTAAAGATAGTAACCAAAACCATGACCATGGCAAGGCTACAAATGGTCACAGGTGTGAAAAAAATGGACCTATGTCACTTTTTTCAATGCTGTTATAACTTTGAACAGCCACTAAGCGAAACCTTTGACGCCTAGCTTTATATCTGAAGGTGCAGAGAGAAAGGAAATGGTCCATTCCTGTATTAGGAAGTTGAATTGCCAGCCGGGTAGAATGGATTTAATCTTTGTTTCATACAGGGAGGCCCAGGAGAGCCAGGAGAAGCAGGTGTGAAGGTAAGCATCAAAAGGGGGGAAAAAATGGTGTGGCAGTTTCTAGAAGAGCAGGCAGAGCTGGAGCGGTGGAGTTAAACAAGTCATCAGCCTAGAGCAGGGGTCTCCAACCTTGGCAACTTTAAGCCTGGAGGACTTCAACTCCCAGCTTTGCTGGCTGGGGAATTCTGAGAGTTGAAGTCCTCCAGGCTTAAAGAATAGAATAGAATAGAATAGAATAGAATAGAATAGAATAGAATAGAATAGAATAGAATTGAATTTTTATTGACCAAGTGTGATTGGACACACAAGGAATTTGTCTTGGTGCATATGCTCTCAGTGTACATAAAAGAAAAGATACCTTCATCAAGGTACAACAATTACAACACAATTGATGGTCAGTATATCAATATAAATCATAAGGATTGCCAGCAACAAGTTATAGTCATACAGTCATAAGTGGAAAGAGATTGGTGATGGGAACTATGAAACGATTAATAGTAGTGCAGATTCAATAAATAGTTTGACAGTGTTGAAGGAATTATTTGTTTAGCAGAGTGATGGCCTTCGGGAAAAAACTGTTCTTGTGTCTAGTTGTTCTGGTGTGCAGTGCTCTATAGCGTCGTTTTGAGGGTAGGAGTTGAAACAGTTTATGTCCAGGATGCGAGGGATCTGCAAATATTTTCACGGCCCTCTTCTTGATTCGTGCAGTATACAGGTCCTCAGTGGAAGGCAGGTTGGTAGCAATTATTTTTTCTGCAGTTCTAATTATCCTCTGAAGTCTGTGTTTTTCTTGTTGGGTTGCAGAACCGAACCAGACAGTTATAGAGATGCAAATGACAGACTCAATAATTCCTCTGTAGAACTGAATCAGCAGCTCCTTGGGCAGTTTTAAAGTTGCCAAGGTTGGAGACCCCTGGCCTAGAGCAAGGGTGTTAAAACTCGAGGCCCATGGGGCGGATTTGGCTCGCAGGGTGCTTAGATCTGACCTGCGGGGCTGGCTTGGAAACTGCAAAGGAATGGCCCACGACGCCTCTGTTAGCAAAAATGGAGCTCGACCTCTTACAGCTCTCTGCCAGCGAAAATGGAGCTCGTGGGGGACTCGCACGCCCCCCCCCCGGGCTCCGTTTTTGCTGGCAGAGGGCTGCATTTGAGCATGCAAGAAGGAGGGAAGGAGAAACGGAAAGAGGAAAAAAAGAGAAAAAGATGGGAAGAGAGGAAGAGAGGAAGGAAGGGAAAATAAGGAAAGAGGGGAAGGAAGAAGAAAGAATGAAGAGGGAAGGAAGGAAGGAAGGAAGGAAGGAAGGAAGGAAGGAAGAAGGAAGGAAGGAAGGAAGGAAGGAAGGAAGGAAGGAGAGAGGGAGGAGGAGGAGGGAAGAAGGAAGGAAAGTAGGAAGGAAAAGGAAGAGGGAAGGAAGGAAAGAAGGAGGGAGGGAGGAAGGAAGGAGAGAGGGAGGAGGAAAGGAAGGAAGGAAGGAAGGAAGGAAGGAAGGAAGGAAGGAAGGAAGGAGGAGGGAGGGAGGAGGGAGGAAGAAGGAAGGAAAGTAGGAAGGAAAAGGAAGAGGGAAGGAAGGAAAGAAGGAGGGAGGGAGGAAACGAAGGAAGGAGAGGGGGTGGAAAGGAAGGAAGGAAAGAGGGAGGGAGGGAAGGAAGGAGAATGGAAGGAAAAGGAGGGAGGGAGGGAGGGAGGAAGGAAGAAAGGAGAAGAGGGAAGGAAAAGGAAGGAGGGAGGGAGGGAGAGAGGAAAGGAAGGAAGGAGAGGGGTGGAAAGGAAGGAAGGAAAGAGGGAGGGAGGGAGGAAAGGAAAGGAAACAACCAAACCAAACCAAACCAAAACAAAACAAAACAAAACAAAACAAAACAAAACAAAACAAAACAAAACAAAACAAAACAACTGTGTAATATCATCAGTGGTAGAAGGGGGAGAGGAGGAAAAAGAGGAGGAACAACTGTGCAGTCCTTGGTGCGCTCAGAGTTTGGTTGTTTTCTTAAAAGACATTTCACAACCCAACTAGGTAACATCATCAGTGCTAAAAAGGGAGGGGGACTTGCATTCTCTTTATGTACAGAGGCTTGCTATGAAAGAAAAGTTACTCTGGGAAGATAAAGAGATGTGTAAAATTGCACTCTCCTTCCTTGGAGAATCCCCCTGGCTGCTATTCACAGTCTGCGTCTCATCCAGAGCAATACTCTACCGCTGGGTCATGCCAAACCCCGTGGCACCACGGGGACTAGAAACTTGCCTTTTCCTTTTGTGTCTTGCAGGGAAGCAAGGGCAATGACGGGGAAGTCGGTCAAAAGGTAAAGGAAACTGGGTTTTCTCTCTGGGTGAGCAAGCCATTGAAAATAGCGGATTTAAGGGAAATATTCAATGTACTAGCCTGGTTTGTGCCATGTTAGTTTATGTCCTGGTTTGCACAAGACACTCAGCTATAAACTAACGACATTGGGGGTTTTTTTCTTCTCTAAAACCCAATAAAACTAACCACAGTTAGCACTAGCCAAGATTTGCATGCTTACTATATTTATTTATTTATATCCCACCTCTATTATTTTTACAAATAGCTCAAGGCAGCAGACATATCCATCACTCTTTCCTCCTCCTGTTTCTCCCACCACAACAACCCTGTGAGGTGGGCTGAGCTGAGAGAGAGGGACTGGCCCAAAGTCACACAGTCGGCTTTCATGCCTAAAGCAGGACTAGAACTCACCCTTTCCTGGTTACTGGCCCAAAGTCATCCAGTCGGCTTTCATGCCTAAAGCAGGACTAGAACTCACCATTTCCTGGTTACTGGCCCAAAGTCATCCAGTCGGCTTTCATGCCTAAGGTGGAACTAGAACTCACCGTCTCCTGGTTACTGGCCCAAAGTCACCCAGTCGGCTTTCATGCCTAAGATGGAACTAGAACTCACCCTCTCCTGGTGATTGGCCCAAAGTCATCCAGTCGGCTTTCATGCCTAAGATGGAACTAGAACTCACCCTCTCCTGGGGATTGGCCCAAAGTCATCCAGTCGGCTTTCATGCCTAAGGTGGAACTAGAACTCACCCTCTCCTGGTGATTGGCCCAAAGTCACCCAGTTGGCTTTCATGCCTAAGGTGGAACTAGAACTCACCCTCTCCTGGTTACTGGCCCAAAGTCACCCAGTCAGGTTTCATGCCTAAGATGGAACTAGAACTCACCCTCTCCTGGTGATTGGCCCAAAGTCATCCAGTCGGCTTTCATGCCGAAGGTGGAACTAGAAGTCACCCTCACCCTAATAATAACATAAAAAAATAGATAAACATAAAAAATAGAGATAGAGATAAAAAATATAGGTAAATAACGTAAATATATAGATAAATAATAACAAAAAAGTATAGATAATAAATAAATCTACTCTGAGTGGAGAACAATATCCTTTGTCTTAGCCTTCCGCCCGAATTTGGGGGTGCCGATTGTCAGTGAGTTGATGTCTCCCCATTTTTTATTTTTTAAAATCTTCCTTCAAGGGTGAACCAGGGATTGGTTTCCGTGGTCCGGTTGGCCAAGCTGGAGCTCCTGGACGTAAGGTTGGTGCAGTGCAAAACTTGTGGCCCTATTTTTGACAGTGTAGATTGGGGACCTAAGTCATACTCTCAGGGACACCCCAGAACAGGGGTCTCCAACCTTGGTCCCTTTAAGACTTATGGACTTCAACTCCCAGAGTTCCTCAGCCAGCAGCCCCTCCCTCCTGGGAGTCTAGAACAGGGGTCTCCAACCTTGATCCCTTTAAGACTTGTGGACTTCAACTCCCAGAGTCCCTCAGCCAACAGCCCCTCCCTCCTGGGAGTCTAGAGCAGGGGTCTCCAACCTTGGTCCCTTTAAGACTTGTGGACTTCAACTCCCAGAGTTCCTCAGCCAGCAGCCCCTCCCTCCTGGGAGTCTAGAACAGGGGTCTCCAACCTTGGTCCCTTTAAGACTTGTGGACTTCAACTCCCAGAGTTCCTCAGCCAGCAGCCCCTCCCTCCTGGGAGTCTAGAACAGGGATCTCCAATCTTGGTCCCTTTAAGACTTATGGACTTCAACTCCCAGAGTTCCTCAGCCAGCAGCCCCTCCCTCCTCGGAGTCTAGAACAGGGGTCTCCAACCTCGTTCCCTTTTAAGACTTGTGGACTTCAACTCCCAGAGTTCTTCAGCCAGCAGCCCCTCCCTCCTCGGAGTCTAGAACAGGGGTCTCCAACCTTGGTCCCTTTAAGACTTGTGGACTTCAACTCCCAGAGTCCCTCAGCCAGCGGCCCCTCCCTCCTGGGAATCTAGAACAGGGGTCTCCAACCTCGGTCCCTTTAAGACTTGTGGACTTTCATCCAGGGGTGAAATTTAATATTTGTTACTACCCGTAACACATCGCTTGGTGGGGAGGGTAATGTGACTGGGAGGGCGTGGCCAACTTTTCTTTTTTCTTTTTTCACTTTTAAAAAGCATTTTTTCTACAACCTCTTGGGGCGAAGAGGTTGCAGAAAAAATGCTTTTAAAAGGCTCTGACGATCCCAGCTGAGTTGCCTGATTGTCAGAGGCTTTTAAAAGCATTTTTTTCTACAACCTCTTTGGCCAAAGAGGTTGTAGAAAAAAATGCTTTTAAAAATAAAAAAAGAACCTCTGATGATAGCGCGGCTCAGCTGGGCATGGGCAGGGGTGGGCAGGGATTTTTGCTACCGGTTCTCCGAACCGCCTGCTGCCATCGCTACCGGATCAGGCGATCCGGTCCGAACCGGGAGCATTTCACCCCTGCCTTCATCCCACAATATCTTGTTCATCATCTGATTGATCTTTGTGGTTTCTTTCCACCAGGGTGAACCTGGGCTACCAGGGCCTGCCGGAGCACAAGGCGTACAAGGAATTCGGGGTAATCCTGGTATACCAGGTTCCCAGGGAGAAAGGGGGTCTCCTGGCCCACCTGGAGTCCCTGGGCAAAAGGTAAGCAAGTCATGGTCCCATACTCAAATCTCACCATTCACCATGTCGGGAATGGCCACACATAGACAAGGACGTAAAATTCTCACAGCATCTCAATAATTAGATATATTTAAGGGTCTCCTCTGTTCACATGAGCTGTGGTGGCGCAGGGGGTGAGACTGCAGTATTGCAGGCTAATTCTGCCCACTGCCAGGAGTTCGATCCTGACCGGCTCATGGTTGACTCAGCCTTCCATCCTTCCGAGGTCGGTCAAATGAGGATCCAGTTTGTTGGAGGCAAGAGGTTGAGTCTGTAAGCCGCTTAGAGAGGGCTGTCAAGCACTGTAAAGCGGTATATAAGTCTAAGGGCTATTGCTAAGTGGGAAGGAAGGAAGGAAGGAAGGAAGGAAGGAGGAGGGAGGGAGGGGGGAGGAAGGGAGAGAAGAAAGGAAGGAAGGAAGGAAGGAGAGGGGAGGGAGGGAGGGAGGGAAGAAGGAGGGAGGGAAGGAAGGAAGGAAGGAAGGAGGAGGGAGGGAGGAAAGGGGGAGGGAGGGAGAGAGGGACAGAAGGAAGGAAGGAAGGAAGGAGGAGGGAGGGAGGAAAGGAGGAGGAAGGGAGGGAGAGAGGGAGAGAAGGAAGGAAGGAAGAAGGAGGGAGGGAAGGAAGGAGGAGGGAGGGAGGAAAGGAGGAGGGAGGGAGGGGGAAGGAAGGGAGGAGAGGGGAGGGAGGGACAGAGGGAAGAAGGAGGGAGGGAAAGAAGGAAGGAAGGAAGGAAGGAAGGAAGGAAGGAAGGACGTGGTGGCGCAGTGGTACAGTGGTGAGACTGCAGTATTGCAGGCTAACTCTGCCGACTGCCAGAGTTCGATCCTGACCAGCTCAAGGTTGACTTTGAATAGAATAGAATAGAATAGAATTTTTTATTGGCCAAGTGTGATTGGACACACAAGGAATTTGTCTTGGTGCATATGCTCTCAGTGTACATAAAAGAAAAGATACGTTCATCAAGGTACAACATTTACAACACAATTGATGATCAATATATCAATATAAATCATAAGGATTGCCAGCAACAAGTTATAGTCATACAGTCATAA
Organism: Ahaetulla prasina; assembly: GCF_028640845.1. Classification (NCBI taxonomy): domain Eukaryota; kingdom Metazoa; phylum Chordata; class Lepidosauria; order Squamata; family Colubridae; genus Ahaetulla; species Ahaetulla prasina. The sequence goes on from NC_080545.1 coordinate 99,319,398, forward strand.
GTGATGGGAAGTATGAAATGATTAATAGTAGTGCAGATTCAGTAAATAGTTTGACAGTGTTGATGGAATTATTTGTTTAGCAGAGTGATGGCCTTCGGGGAAAAACTGTTCTTGTGTCTAGTTGTTCTGGTGTACAGTGCTCTATAGCGTCGTTTTGAGGGTAGGAGTTGAAACAGTTTATGTCCAGGATGCGAGGGATCTGCAAATATTTTCACGGCCCTCTTCTTGATTCATGCAGTATACAGGTCCTCAATGGAAGGCAGGTTGGTAGCAATTATTTTTTCTGCAGTTCTAATTATCCTCTGAAGTCTGTGTTTTTCTTGTTGGGTTGCAGAACCGAACCAGACAGTTATAGAGGTGCAAATGACAGACTCAATAATTCCTCTGTAGAATTGGATCAGCAGCTCCTTGGGCAGTTTGAGCTTCCTGAGTTGGCGCAGAAAGAACATTCTTTGTTGTCCTTTTTAATGATGTTTTGATGTTAGCTGTCCATTTGAGATCTTGGGATATGATAGAAACCAGAAATTTGAAGATTTCTACTGTTGATACTGTGTTGTCAAGTATTGTGAGAGGTGGAAGTATGGAAGGGTTTTCCTAAAGTCTACCACCATTTCTACGGTTTTGAGTGTGTTCAGTTCCAGATTGTTTTGGTTGCACCACAAGGCTAGTCGTTCGACCTCTGTCTATATCTTGGATTCGTCATTGTCTCGAATGAGACCAATCACTGTTGTGTCATCTGCGAACTTCAGTAGCTTAATTGATGGATCATTGGAGATGCAGTCATTGGTATACAGAGAAGAGAAGTGGGAGAGCACACAGCCTTGGGGGCCCTGTGCTAATTGTACAGGTATTTGATGTGATCTTGCTTAGCTTCACCTGCTGCTTCCTGTTTGTTAGGAAGCTTGTGATCCACTTACAAGTCTGTTCCGGTACCTGTAGCTGGTTTAGCTTAGTTAGAAGAATGTCTGGAATGATGGTATTGAATGCTGAACTAAAGTCTACAAAAGGACCCTTGCATAGGTCTTTGGAGACTCAAGATGTTGTAGGATGTAGTGCAGAGCCATATTAACAGCATCATCTGTTGATCTATTTGCTCGGTATGCAAATTGCAAGGGGTCTAAGAGCGGATTCGTGATGGTTTTCAGGTAGGAAAGCACTAGCCTTTCAAAGGTTTTCATGACTACAGATGTTAAAGCAACTGGTCTGTAGTCATTCAGTTCCTTGATGGTGGGCTTCTTCGGCAGTGGGATGATGGTAGAGCGTTTGAAGCAAGAAGGAACATAACACATCTCTAGTGATTTATTGAAAATATGGGTGAAGATGGGGGCCAATTGGTCAGCACAGACTTTTAAGCAAGAAGGAGTTATCTTGTCTGGGCCTGGAGCTTTTCCTGGCTTTTGTCTGTGAAATAGGTCCTGCACTTCTTTTTCTGTGATCACTAGGGTTGTGAACCCAATGAAATGGGGTCAGTTGTAGGAGGCTTGGCTGTTGTTGGTGTGTCTGAGATGGGGGTTGTGGAGATAGGTGGCTGTAGTTTCCTTTCAAACCTGCAGTAAAACTCATTCAGGTCATCTGCCAGTTGTTGATTACCTTCAGCCTGGGAAGGAGGTTTGCCATAGCCAGTGATATTTTTAAGAGTTTTCCACATGTTTGCTGGTTCATTTGCTGAAAACTGATTCTTTAGCTTTTCAGAGTAGCTTCTTTTTGCTGCTCTTATCTCCCTTGTTAGTGCATTTCTGGCCTGATTGTACAGCATTTTATCACCTTTTCTGTAGGCTTCCTCTTTGGAATGTCGTAGCTGCTTAAGTTTAGGTGTAAACCAAGGTTTGTTGTTACTGTGTATTCGCAAGTTCCTTGTAGGTACACATAGGTCTTCACAGAAGCTGACATATGATGTTACAGTATCTGTGAGTTCATCCAGGTCTGCAGAGGTATCTTTAAAAATATTCCAATCAGTGCAGTCAAAACATTTATTTATTTATTTTATTTATTTATTTATTCGAATTTATATACCGCCCTATCTCCCGAAGGACTCAGGGCGGTTCACAGGCAGATAAAAAACATATATATACAGATTAAAAAACCATTAAGAAACTTATTCAAAAAGCCAGATTATTAAAATAGTATAAATATTAAGACCAATTAAAACCCCTATAAAATTTAAAAATTTAAAAAACTAGTCCAGTCCCGCGCAGATAAATAAGTATGTTTTAAGCTCGCGACGGAAGGTTCGGAGGTCTGGAAGTTGACGGAGTCCTGGGGGGAGTTCGTTCCAGAGGGTGGGAGCCCCCACAGAGAAGGCCCTTCCCCTGGGCGTCGCCAGACGACACTGCCTAGCTGACGGCACCCTGAGGAGTCCCTCTCTGTGAGAGCGCATGGGTCGGTGAGAGGTATTTGGTAGCAGTAGACGGTCCCGTAAGTAGCCCGGCCCTATGCCATGGAGCGCTTTAAAGATGGTTACCAAAACCTTGAAGCGCACCCGGAAGGCCACAGGTAGCCAGTGCAGTCTGCGCAGGATAGATGTCATACGGGAGCCACGAGGGGCTCCCTCTATAACCCGCGCAGCTGCATTCTGAACTAACTGCAGTCTCCGGATGCCCTTCAAGGGGAGCCCCATGTAGAGAGCATTGCAATAATCCAGGCGAGACGTCACGAGGGCGTGAGTGACCGTGCATGCCTGTAGCTTTAATTCTGATTCCTCTGTCCAGGTTTTCACTGATTTAATTATTGGTTTTATGGCTTTAAGTCTTTGCCTGTAAGCAGGTACAAGGTGAATCATGCAATGATCAGAGTGTCCTACAGCTGCACGTGGTAAAGACCGATAGGCATCTTTTAGTGTTGTGTAGCAGTGGTCTAGAGTATTCTTGCCTCTGGTGGGACAATTGACATGCTGAAAGTATTTTGGTAGTTCTTTCCTTAAGTTTGCCTTGTTTAGATCTCCCAAAACAATGGCCAGTGAGTCAGGGTGTTTGGCTTCAGCCTCCATGATTTGGTCAGCTAGAGTTCGTAATGCCTTGTTTACACAGGCTTGTGGTGGGACATAAACAGCAATTAGAAGAAATGAGGAAAATTCACGAGGCGAATAGTAAGGTTTGCAGTTGATAATTAGAGTCTCTAAATTGTTGTCACAGAATTTGTAAATTATGTTAAAATCTTGACACCAGGTTGAATTAATATATAGGCATAAGCCTCCTCCTTTCTTTTTACCAGATGTTTCTGGAATCCTGTCTGATCGTTCAATTTGAAATCCTGGAATGTTCAGGCTGCTATTTTCAATTGATTCATTTAACCAGGTTTCAGAGAAGCATAGGACTGCTGAATTGCGAAAATCAGAATAGTATTTGTTTAAGAGGAGTATTTCATCCATCTTATTTGCAAGTGAGCGTATATTTGTTAGGAAAATTGAAGGCAGAGGAGTTTTAATGCGACTTCTTAATCTGTTTAAGATCCCAGATCGTTTACCTCTTTTCCTTCGTTTCCGTCGTTTGGTTTTTTTAGTAATCCATGGCTCCGTGGGAATTGCCTCCTCCTGTGTTAGAATCTCCTCCGTGTTTGTAAAGACAGGCGGGGGTGAGATTAAAGAAAGCTGCTCCTTAAAGAAATGTTCCTTAATTTTTAGCAGATGGTCTCGTGAGTAGGAAATCCGTAGTGAGTCACAGAGAACAATTAGAAATAAAGAAACAATTAGACAGCATTTCACCGAGGCAGCCTTCTTCGGCGCCATCCTAAGTTTGTTTCTTTGCCTTCCAAGGTGGGTAAAATGAGGACCCAGATTGTCGGGGGCAAAAGGCTGACTTTGTAAACAGCTTAGAGTGGGCTGTAAAAGCACTGTGAAGCGGTATATAAGTCTAAGTGTTATTACTATTGCTATCCCCACCCCTGTCTCCCAAAGCAATCTCCCAACCCAAACTTATTACAATAAAACCATTAAGTCTGACTTGGCCCTATCCAATAACAGGTTGTCCTCAACTTACAACCATTATATTTAATAACTATTTGAAGTGACAAAGGCACTGGACAAAAAGTAATTTAGGACCGTTTTTCACCCTTAACGACCGTCGCAACATCCCTAAAGTCACGTGATCAAATTGGCAACTGACTCATATTTACGACGTTCGCAGTATCCTGGGGTCATGTGATCCCCCTTTCGCGACCTTCCGACCAGCAAAGTCAACGGGAAAAACTGGATTCACTTAACGACCGTGTGATTAACTTAATGACTGCTGCGATTCACTTAACAACCGTGGCAAGTAAGATCGTAAAACGGGGCACAAAACGCCCTTAACGGCTGTCTCGCTTAGTGACGGGACTGCCTTCGCTCCGTTGTGGTCGTAAGTCGAGGATTCCCGGTACGCTGCTGAGAAGCTCATCTTTGAAAAGGGGAATAAAGAAAACCGCCTACAGCTTGGAACATAAAATGTAGCTGAAATGTTTGAAAGAATTTGTATTTTCCGAGCCAAAAGCGCTTTTTCAGTGGCGGAAGCCCCTGAAAAACAAAACGAACAAAGTGACTCGGCGGGTAAAATTGGACAATGGACAGAGAAATTATCTTCCTCTATCATTTTGAGACGGGCTATTAGCGGGTCATTTAGGCAGGTTTGTGCATCTTCTAAGCCACCGGGATGTTTAATCCAGGTTAGAGTGACCCAAACCCCATAAAAAATAAGTCAGTTCGTTCCAAAACATTGCTCGTTTGAGGAAGAAGACTGGGGACTTCGGACAACCCAGCAATCGTGGCTAGTCTCACAAATATGGGTAGCATTCGGAAGACCGCCAAGGTGCGAAAATGAAGCTGGGAATTTGAAACAGCATCGCAGAAAGAAATCAGGTAGCCCTCGACTTACGCCACAATTTCTGTCGCTAAGCGAACTGGTTGTTAAGTGAGATTTTACCTCATCTTACGACCTTCCTTGCCACGGTTGTGAAGTGAATCCCTGCCATTGTTCAGTGTTGTGGCTGGCCCCTCCAGCAGCCAAGGGCCGCGGTGTGGCTCAGGCTGTAAGAAGCCTGTTATTAAAACACAGCTGCCTGCAATTACTGCAGGCTCGAGTCCCACCAGGCCCAAGGTTGACTCAGCCTTCCATCCTTTATAAGGTAGGTAAAATGAGGACCCAGATTGTTGGGGGGGCAATGAGTTGACTTTGTAAATATACAAATAGAATGAGACTATTGCCTTACACACTGTAAGCCGCCCTGAGTCTTCGGAGAAGGGCGGGATATAAATGTAAATAAAAAAAAAATCAGAGGAAGAGGAGGAGGCCTGGGAGTCGGGGTCAGCATCGAGGCAACCTGAGGGGTTAGAGGAAATGGAGCCGTCAAAGAGAGAGAGAGAGAGAGAGAGACAGAGGCGGAACCTGGGCTGTCCATCAACCCTCAGATGGAGAGTCAACAACTCCCAGGTGTGTCGAGGTAGCTGATGAGGAAGAGGAGGAACAGCTGGGGCCAGTGCCTGACGCGTGGATGAGCAGAAGGCAGAGGAGAGGAGAGCAGTGGAAATCTATGGGCCGGTCCTTGGGACAGAAAAGCCACCGCCGCTAGCGAAGCCCCACCCTAGCTCTGGGGATAAAAGGCAGGGGGCAGAGATGAATAAATGTGGCAGACAACTATTCATCTTTTAGCCACATGGACTTGTTAGCCTGCGGTGAGAGAGAAACTTTTTGCTGGGGCTGCCGGAAACTCCTAATTAAAGGAATCTTTGAGTTCACTTCAGAGGGTTTGTCGTGTTTGAGGAACTGGGTCAGGACATTCAGTTGTCACACAGTTGTTATACCATAGATCAGGGGTCTCCAACCTTGGCAACTTGGAAGCCTGGCGGACTTCAACTCCCAGAATTCCCCAGCCAGCAAAGCTAACTTTCTATAGTACCAAGGACTCCACAAGCATCTTCCTTCCCCCACTTTCCCCCACCCCAGTAATATTCCCTGAAAATATTCTCTTTTCGCAGGGGGAACAAGGGAAAAGAGGCCGTACAGGATCGATGGGACCGAGAGGACCTACTGGGTCTCCCGGAACAGAGGTGGGTTTGTCTTGGAAATGAGAGAGAGAGAGAAAGAGAGAGAGAGTGAGAGAGAGGGAGGGAAGGAGAGAGAATAGAAATATCAATTTTCAGAAGCTCAGTTTAGGTAAACTTCGACTTACAACCGTCCATTTAGTGACCATTCAAAGTTACTGAAAAGAAGGAGACTTATGACTGTCCCTCGCAGCATCCCAGGGTCACGTGATCAAAATTTGGGCTCTTGGAAACTGGCATGCATCTACAACTGCTGCGGCATCTTGGGGTCATGTGATCACATCTGCGGCTTTCCCAGCTGGCTTCTGACAGGCAGATCCGATGGGGGAAACTGGATCTGTTTAATAACCGTGTGATTCACTTAATAACTACAGTGATTCTCTCTGATGCTCTCTGACCTTGGTTGGGTTTTGGGCTTTTTTTTGCAGATGTTTCATGACCCAATTAGGTAACATCATCAGTGCTAGAAGGGAGTGGGGTTTATGGAGAGGAGGAGGGGGAGGAGGAAGAAGGAGGCTGTGGAGTGCTTGGTGCTCTCTGAGCTTGGTTGTTTTTTTGCAGATATTTCATGACCCAACTAGGTAACGTCATCAGTGCTAGAAGGGAGAAGGGTTTATAGAGAGCAGGACAAGAGGAGGAGGAGGAGGAGGAGGAGGAGGAGAAAGAGGGATGACTGTGGAGTCCTTGGTGCTCTCGAAGCTTGGTTGTTGTTTTTTGCAGACGTTTCATGACCCTGCTAGGTAACATCATCAGTGCTAGAAGGGAGTGGGGTTTATGGAGAGGAGGAGGGGGAGGAGGAAGAAGGAGGCTGTGGAGTGCTTGGTGCTCTCGAAGCTTGGTTGTTGTTTTTTGCAGACGTTTCATGACCCTGCTAGGTAACATTATCAGTGCTAGGAGGGAGTAGGGTTTATAGAGAGCAGGACGAGGGGGACGAGGAGGAGGAATGACTCTGGAGTCCTTGATGCTCTCTGAGCTTGGTGGGTTTTTCTGCAGACATTTCATGACCCAACTAAGGAACATCATCAATACTAGAGGGGGAATGTTCTATTATATTCAAGTGTCTCAATTGATAGCTCTTGGACATCAGCAGAAACATCCTTTTTTTCCATTTGTGTTTTTTTTTCTAATCCACTGTTTTTAGAACCTTATGGGGTGCAAAAGCTGGTATGGCTCTTTGGGGAAGTTATGCGCTGCTGCGTTAGGATTGAACCGACATGTATGTGTATGTGTGTGTGTGTGTGTGTGTGTGTGTGTGTGTGTAAGCGGGGACTGAAAAAACGGCTCCATGTTGTATCCTGGGTAACATTGCATTGATTCCTTCTTTCATCCAGTTCTGATCAAGGGCAGATCCGTGGGAATCTCTGACACAACGTTGTGTTGTCTTTGTCTTTTTCTCCTCCAGGGAAAGCCAGGTGCCCCAGGGATCAAAGGCAACAAGGTAAGTCCTAACCTGGTTAAGACAAACCCTGAAAGCCAGGGCTTCAACGCGCCAGGTAGACATGGCCACCAACCTTCAGGGTTATGTAAGAATGGGCCAGTTCTCTTTTTTTTAAAAAATAAAAATTTTATTGAAGTTTTTAAGAAGCTGTTGGATAACCATTTGTCTGGTGTAGGGTTTCCTACCTAAGCAGGGGGTTGGACTAGAAGACCTCCAAGGTCCCTTCCAACTCTGTTATTCTATTCTGTTCTGCTCTGTTCTATTCTATTCTATTCTATTCTATTCTATTCTATTCTATTCTATTGTATTCTATTCCATTCCATTCCATTCTATTCCATTCCTTATTCTATTCTATTCTATTCTATTCTATTCTATTCTATTCTATTCTATTCTATTCTATTCTATTCTATTCTATTCTATTCCATTCCATTCTATTCTATTCCATTCTATTCTATTCCATTCCTTATTCTATTCCATTCTATTCTATTCCATTCTATTCTATTCTATTCTATTCTATTCTATTCTAGTCTAGTCTAGTCTAGTCTATTCCATTCCATTCTATTCTATTCCATTCCTTATTCTATTCTATTCTATTCTATTCTATTCCATTCCTTATTCTATTCTATTCTATTCTATTCTATTCTATTCTATTCTATTCTATTCTATTCTATTCCATTCCTTATTCTATTCTATTCTATTCTATTCCATTCTATTCTATTCCATTCTATTCTATTCTATTCTATCCCATCCCATTCCATCCCTTATTTATTTATTTATTTATTTATTTATTTATTTATTTAATCGTATTTATATACCGCCCTATCTCCCGAAGGACTCAGGGCGGTTTACAGGCACTTAAAAAACACATAAACACATAAATACAATATAAAACAATTAAAAACTTATTCTAAAAGCCCCAAAATTAAAAATATAGAAATAAAACCCAATTTAAAACCCATAAATTTAAAATCTAGCTCAGTCCTATAATTAAATAAGTGTGTTTTAAGCCGCGGAAGGTCCAAGGTCCACAAGCTGACGAAGTCCGAGGGGTAGTTCGTTCCAGAGGGTGGGAGCCCCCACAGAGAAGGCCTTCCTGGGCGCCAGACGACATTGCCTCGCTGACGGCACCCTGAGGAGTCCCTCTCTATGAGAGCGCACAGGTCGGTGAGAGGTATTCGGTAGCAGTAGGCGGTCCCGTAAATAACCCGGCCCTATGCCATGGAGCGCTTTAAAGGTGGTCACCAAAACCTTGAAGCGCACCCGGAAGGCCACAGGTAGCCAGTGCAGTCTGCGCAGGATATCCCTTATTCTATTCTATTCTATTCTATTCTATTCTATTCTATTCTATTCTATTCTATTCTATTCTATTCTATTCTATTCTATTCCATTCCATTCCATTCCTTATTCTATTCTATTCCATTCCTTATTCTATTCTATTCTATTCTATTCTATTCTATTCTATTCTATTCTATTCTATTCTATTCTATTCTATTCTATCCCATCCCATTCCATCCCTTATTCTATTCTATTCTATTCTATTCTATTCTATTATATTCTATTCTATTCTATTCCATTCCATTCCATCCCTTATTCTATTCTATTCTATTCTATTCTATTCCATTCTATTCTATTCCATTCCTTATTCTATTCTATTCTATTCTATTCTATTCTATTCTATTCTATTCTATTCCATTCCATTCCATTCCATTCCTTATTCTATTCTATTCTATTCTATTCTATTCTATTCTATTCTATTCTATTCTATTCTATTCTATTCTATTCTATTCTATTCTATTCTATTCTATTCTATTCTATTCTATCTTCATTCCACCTATTCTATTCCATTCTATTCTATTCTATTCTATTCTTATTCTTATGCTTATTCTGGGTATTTCTCTACATAAATCCACATTTTCTGGTTGCTTTGCAGGGGGAGAGCGGTCTTGGCAAACTGGGTCCCAGAGGCTACCAAGGTGTTCCTGGCCCGCAGGTAGGATGAGCAGCTAACTGGGTTCTCTCCACCTTCTGTTCCTCCAAGTTCTGCTTTGAACTTCCCAAAAATTTAAATCAGGCACGGTTCTTCATCTTGGCTGCAGGCCGGAAAGGCTGTGGCCATACTTCCAGAGTGGGTGGGGTCAAGAAGCAAAGTGGGCAGGGCCAGGAACCAAAACAGGTGGGGTTGAGAATTAAAGTGGGTGGAGTCACCACCAAAGTGGGTGGCATCAAAAATAAGGTGGGTGGGACCAGAAAACAAAGGGTGGGATTAAAATTAGTGGGTGGGTCCGAGAACCACAGTGGGTGGTGCCCAGAACCAAAGAAGAACGGGGTCAAGAAAGTGGGTGGAGTCAAAACCAAAGTGGGTGGCAACAAAAATAAGGCAGGTGGGACCAGGAAATAGAGTGGGTGGGAATTAAGAAATAGTGGGTGGGGCCAAGAACCAAAGTGGGTGGGGCCAAGAACCCCAGGGAGCGAAGCCAAGAACCAAAGTAGGTGGGGTCAAGTAATAAAGTGGGCGGAATCACAACCAAAGTGGGTGGCATCAAAAACAAGGGTGGGTGGAGCCAAGAACCAAAGTGGGTGGGGTCAATAAATAAAATGGATGTGGCCAGGAGCCCAGGTGGTTGTGTGTGTGTGTGTCAAGAAATGAAATGGGTGGGGCCAAAAATCAAAGTGGGTGGGGCCAGGAACCACAGTGGGTGGGGAATTCTGGGAACCGAAGTCCACCCATCTTCAAGTTGCCGAGTTTGAGAAACATTGGACTAAATCAGGGGTCTGCAAACTTGGCTCTTTGAAGACTTGTGGACTTCAACTCCCAGAGTTCCTCAGCCAGCTTTGCTCTTTGAAGACTGGTGGACTTCAACTCCCAGAGTTCCTCAGCCAGCTTTGCTCTTTTAAGACTTGTGGACTTCAACTCCCAGAGTTCCTCAGCCAGTTTTGCTCTTTTAAGACTTGTGGACTTCAACTCTTCGTTGGTTCCAACTATTCAACTATTCGTTGGTTCCGTCCCAGGCGCCTGATGGACCCCGAGAGGTTCCTGACGGAGCTTGGGCCATTTCCTGAGGATCTGGCCCACGGCACGACTGAGGAACTAGTTGTGGCCTGGGAACAGGCCGCGGCTGGGGCCTTGGACCGTGTCGTGCCTTTGCGGCCTCTGACCCGGCGCAGATCTCGTCCGGCCCCTTGGTTCTCCGAGGGGCTGAGGGAGATGAAACGCCGGAGAAGACGCCTAGAGAGCACCTGGAGGTCCAGCTGCCCGGTTGATCGGACACTAGTTAGGACCTATTCTAGGACCTACCTAGTGGCAATGAGGGAGGCGAGGCGTTTACGCCCACCCTCATTGCGCCGGCAGATAACCGCCCGGCCGCCCTGTTTGGTGACCCGCCTCCTTCATCAGGAGGTGCGGGATGACCCTTTGCAGGGACGTGCCGAGGAGTTTAGTGGTTATCTATACGATAAAATCGCTCAGCTCCGGGATGGTCTGGACCGAAATTGGGATGATCCAAGCGAGGGAGAGGAGGCACGTCTTGTTGAGTCTGTCTGGGATGAGTTTGACCCTGTGGCTCCCGAGGACGTGGACAGGTTGTTGAGGAGGCTTCACGCCACTACATGTTTACTGGACCCGTGTCCTTCCTGGTACTGGTACTGGTACTGGTACTGGCCACTCAGGAGGTGACACGAGGCTGGCTCCAGAGGAGGATTATTAACGCTTCTTTGTTGGAAGAAGGGCCTCCTCAAGAAGCCCTTTTTGGATCCAGCTATTTTGGGTAATTACCGTCCAGTCTCCAACCTTCGCTTTGTTGCGAAGGTTGTAGAGAGTGCTGTGGCGCGACAGCTACCCCAATACCTGGATGAAGCCGTCTATCTAGACCCGTTCCAGTCCGGCTTCCAACCCAGATACAGCACGGAGACAGCTTTGGTCGCATTGGTGGATGATCTCTGGAGGGCCAGGGACAGGGGTTATTCCTCTGCCCTGGTCCTATTAGACCTCTCAGCGGCTTTTGATACCATCGACCATGGTATCTTGCTGCGCCGGTTGGGGGATTGGGAGTGGAGGCACCGTATCGGTGGTTCTCCTCCTATCTCTCTGACCGGTCGCAGACGGTGTTGACAGGGGGCAGAGGTCGACCGCGAGGTGCCTCACTTGTGGGGTGCCGAGGGTCGATTCTCTCGCCTTCTGTTCAACATCTATATGAAGCCGCTGGGTGAGATCATCAGTGGCTTCGGGTGAGATACCAGCAGTACGCTGACGACACCCAGCTGTACTTTTCCACCCCGGCCACCCCAATGAAGTTGTTGAAGTGCTGTCCCGGTGTTTGAGGCCAGACGGGCCGGGAGGGGGAGAAACAGGCCCAAGCTTAACCCCCCCAAGAGGGAGTGGCTGTGGATGCCGGCATCCCGATTCAGTCAGCTGCAGCCGCAGCTGACTGTTGGCGGCGAGTTATTGGCCCCAAAGGATAGGGTGCGCAACTTAGGTGTCCTCCTGGATGAACGGCTGTCGTTTGAAGATCATTTGACGGCCGCTCCAGGAGGGCCTTCCACCAGGTTCGCCTGGTTCGCAGTTGCGCCTTCCTTGATCGGGATGCCTTGTGCACAGTCACTCACGCCGCTACCTCTCGCTGGATTATTGTAATGCTCTCACATGGGGCTCCTTGAGGTGCACTCGAGGCTTCAGTTAGTCCAGAATGCAGCTGCGCTGGTGATAGAGGGAGCTACTGAGCTCCCACGTAACACCGCCTCCTGCGCAGACTGCACTGGCTGCCTGTGGCCTTCGAGTGCACTTTAAGGTGTTGGTTACGACCTTTAAAGCGCCCATGGCTTAGGGCCTGGGTACTTACGGGACCGCCTGCTGTTACCTCATGCCTCCCACCGACCTGCACGCCTCACAGAGAGGGACTTCTCAGGGTGCCGTCCGCCAAGCAATGCCGGCTGGCGGCCCCAGGGAAGGTCCTTCTGTGGGGCTCCACACTCTGGAACGAGCTTCCCCGGTTTACGCCAAATACCTGACCTTCGACCTTCCGCGAACTGAAGACACATCTTTTCATTCGCTGCTGGCTTGAATTTTATTGAATTTTATTGGTTTTTAAATTTTAAAATTTTTAATATTAATCTTAAATGGGATTTTAGTTTTTTATATATTTTAAAGTTTCGGGCTAATTATAATAAGTTTTTTAATTCACATTTTAAATTGTACATTGTATTGTCTTTTTTACTTCTGCCTGTACACCGCCCTGAGTCCTTCGGGAGAAGGGCGGTATAAAAATCAAATAAAATAAATAAATAAATAAATAAACTCCCAGAGTTCCTCAGCCAGCTTTGCTCTTTGAAGACTTGTGGACTTCAACTCCCAGAGTTCCTCAGCCAGCTTTGCTCTTTGAAGACTTGTGGACTTCAACTCCCAGAGTTCCTCAGCCAGCTTTGCTCTTTGAAGACTTGTGGACTTCAACTCCCAGAGTTCCTCAGCCAGCTTTGCTCTTTGAAGACTTGTGGACTTCAACTCCCAGAGTTCCTCAGCCAGCTTTGCTCTTTTAAGACTTGTGGACTTCAACTCCCAGAGTCCTTCAGCCAGCTTTGCTCTTTGAAGACTTGTGGACTTCAACTCCCAGAGTTCCTCAGCCAGCAAACCAGTCTTAAAAGAGCCAAGTTTGCAGACCCCTGGACTAGATAGATCTTTCCAGACGCATCCTTTTCTCTCCATCCTACATCTTCCTCTCGGCCAATGTTTTGCAGAACGTTGCGTCGCTTTGCGCAACCCACAACTGCGTTCTTGTGACGGTTTTGTGTCCAGCGGTGCTCCCCCTATCCAGATCTCACGATGACTATTCAGATTAAAATTCTCCTCTTCTTCCTAACCATCCTCTTGCAACCTCTGTGGAAATGAATATTAAATAATGAATACCTCCGGATACGTGTCCAAAAATGGCTTTATTTTCGGGCACGGCTCCTCGGTAGTTCACACCCAGCGCCGAGCAAAGGCGTTTTAAAAAATTAGCAAGCCAAATATCCTTATTTCTCTCGACACTTTGAATACGGTGGCATATAAATAGGGCATTAAAGACTAATGGGCGAAAAGGCAGCCAGGGTAAGCAACTTCAGGCCGCCTGCAGAATTTAAATTCGACAGGACGGTATTAAAATATGAGATTAATTCATTAGAAGTTCAAACAGAGTGAGTCAAGGCGGCATGAGCGTGTCTGAAGGGAAATAAATTGCTGCGGCCTTTTGCCGAAGTGTTTTAATTCACAACTTGGAGCTCTGTTCATTTATTTATGCACTTAGTTCTGGGCTTTATTATTTTTATAAATAACTCAAGGCGACGAACACCCGCCGTATCCCCCTATTTCCCCACCACAACAACAACCCTGTGAGGTGGGTTGGGGGGGAGAGAGAGAGAGAGAGGCTCAAAGTCGCTCAGTTTGGTCTCGTGCCTAAAGCGGGACTCGAACTCGCCGCCCAAGGCGACGAACGCACACCATATCCTCCTATTTTCCTCACCACAACTACAAAAACCCTGTGAGGTGGGTTGGGCTGAGAGAGTCAGGGGACTGGCTCAAAGTCGCTCAGCTGGATCTCAGGCCTAAGGTGGGACTCGAACTCGTCCCCCAATTGTGGCCGTAAGTCGAGGATTACCTGTATTTGTGACGGTGGCAGTGTCCCGGGGTCACGGGATCCCCTTTTTCAACCTCCTGACAAGCAAAATCAGTGGGGAAGCCAGATTCACTTAACAACGGTGTGACTGACTTAACAACTGCCATGATTCACTTAACGACAGTGGCCAAAAAGGTCGTAAAGTGGAGCACTTAACAAATGTCTCACTTAGCAACATGTTGTGTCTGCGCCCCCCGAGCCGGGCCTCCTGCCAGAAAGTGACTTGGAAAGTGAGGGGGAAGGGCCGTCAGGACTTACCTCGGGAGCACCGGCTTCCCTGGCTCAGCTCCAGGAGCCAGAAACAGGCCAGGTGGAGGAGATAACGAGGCCTCTGTACCCTGACTCTTCCCCCCCCCCAGGCCACACCTCTAGACCCAGCTGATGGCAATCAGGCCTGGCTGGACCCTAGGTTTCATAGGCAGGAGAGGCGGGAACAACAGAAGCAGGGGTGGGGCAGGCCTAGGAAGTGCTGAGTCATGGAGCCACAGGCTATAAAAGGCAGCCAGAGCTGCTGTGTCTCTTCGTAACAGCCAAATCCATTGATTGACTAAGAGCTGAAGTTTGTTTCACCAGCGTTGTGAAAGATAACGGAGGCTCTTGGCAGACGCTGGCTATTCTGCTGCCAGAGCTGATAGTGCCGGCTAATTAAGCCATCACTCGGACGGAGGTGAGGGAGGACAGAACACAACATAAATTTGGGGTTCAGTTATCATAAGTCGAGGACTAAGTATATAACGTTTGGGGGGATGTCACAGATTTAGAACCACTGACTGAGGCCAGTCTGACCTCTCTTGAACAGGGGGAAGAAGGAACCGCCGGACTTCAGGGGCCTCTGGGCATGATGGTAAGTTTGCCCGGCGATTCTGGAGCCCATCGACCCGTTGAAGAGCAGAGCCAAAGCATGCAAGGCCCTACCTTCATTATTTTACATTATAAACATGGATTGTTTAATTCAGGGGTGAAATCTACTTACCTTCCTTACTGGCTCGAAAGTCCACGCACCGCGTCACATGTGCGTGCAGACCTTCTGCATATGCGGAAAACCTTCTGCACATGCGCAGAAGGTAAAAAACTCATTACTGCCTGGTTAAAAGCATTACTTAAATTTTTAATTTTTAATAATTTAAATTTAATAATTTGAATTGATTTAAATTTAATTAATTAATCAATTAATCAATAGTTAATTAATTAATTAATTTTTCAAATTTGTATACCGCCCTTCTCCAAAGACTCAGGGCGGTGTACAGCAAATAAAACGCCAATAATCCAAAAAATTTAAAATACAATATCCAGTTTAAAAATCTAATTCGAATTTAATAATTGATAATTTAATTAATTAAATCAATTAATTTAATTTAAAATAATTTAAATTTAATAATTTAATAATGTAATTTTTAATTACTGGTTAAAACCAGGAACTACCAGCCATGACGGCTACTGGATTGCGCAATTCGGTCCAATCTGGTAGCATTTCACCCCTGGTTTAATTGAATGATTTATTATTTTAATTTCTTAAAGCTTTGCGCTGTTGGCTTTTAGCGTGTTATAAGCTGCCCAGGTTTCATGTGATAGATAGCATGAGAGGCAGCGTAAAAATTAAAATAATTAAAATAATTAAATATAATATATAAAACAATAAAAAATAAAATAATAAATGAAATAAATAAAATGAAACAAAATAAAAGAAATAGAAGAAAATAATAAAAAATAAAATAAATAAAATAAAAAATAAAATAGAATAAAATAAAATAATAAAAAAGAAAAGAAAAGAATAGAAGAAAATAAATGAAATGAAACAAAATAAAAGACTAGAATAAATAATAAAAAATAAAATGAAAAAAATAAAATGAAACAAAATTAAAAATAATAGAATAAAATAAAATAAATAAAATAAAAAATAAAATTATTAAACTAAATTAAATACCAAGCTTTGTCCCTTTTTTTACCAGGGAGAGAAAGGCCCCGCTGGTTTAAAAGGAGAGAAGGTAAGAAGAACGAAATTCAAACGTGTGTTAAAGAGCAAATATTTCTTTTATTTTCTGATTGTTTTTGAGTGCACGTGATATTCCTAGAAACATATGTTTGATTGGATTTTGGCCCATCCCTCTAATTTTCACTGAGACAGGTGTCAGTCCTGGAAGTCGTCTTTTATATTTGGGCCTTCAGCCCTGCCCTGTTTTCTTCTGTGGGAAAATGGGAGGGGGATTGCATAGAGATCCAGGTTAATGTCAGGGTTCCAAGTAAGACCCCCCAACAAAAGAAGTTACTCGGAACCCTGACAACAGGTTTGTGCTGTTACTATCCCTGGCTGAAAGTAATCTGATAGAGGTAATCCTCAATTCATGAAAAATTGAAATATTTTTTAAAATACTAAGAATAAAACTATTAAGAATAATATCTTTGATGATATATTGATCATCAATTGTGTTGTAAATGTTGTACCTTGATGAAGGTATCTTTTCTTTTATGTACACTGAGAGCATATGCACCAAGACAAATTCCTTGTGTGTCCAATCACACTTGGCCAATAAAAATTCTATTCTATTCTATTCTATTCTAATTTCTTAACTTGGTAACCTCTGGAGGAATTGGACTGCAATGCCCATCATCCCCAGAAAACCAGGATGATGGAACGTTAAGTGAAACAGCTGTTCAGTGAGTTTTGCCCCATGTTAACCACCTTTCTTGCCACAGTTGCTAAGTGAATCACTCCAGCTGTTAAGTTAGCAACACGGTTGTTAAGTGAATCTGGTCTCCCCGTTGACTTTGCTTGTGAGAAGGTCGCCAAAAGGGATGACATAACCCTGGGACGTGGCAACGGTCATAAATGTGAACCGGTTGCCAAGCATCTGAATTTTGATCACATGGCCACGGGATTGTTCCGACGGTTGTAAGTGTGAAAAACAGTCCTAAGTCACTTTTTTTCAGTGCAGTTGTAACTTTGAACGGTCACTAAATGAACTGTTGCAGTAAGTCAAGGAGGGCTTGTAAATTCCTGTGTAACGAAAAACCCACATAAATCCATCTGCCATTCCTTCTTTTTCACTTTTAGGGTGACATTGGTGTTCCTGGTCTCAAAGGAGAGAAAGTAAGTGAGATCCAAGTTGGGGATGGGGCAGATCACACAGGTGGGCTGGGGTTTTTTAAGGAGGGGCTGGTGTTGGAATTCATTGGGGGGAGTGTGTTTTTATGCAACAACTACGGCCAGTAGATGGCAGCGTTTACACATTTGGATCTATGGTATATACTCTATGCTCTTTTGTTCTAAAGTAGACTTTGCTGTTTCCTGTTAGAGTTAAAATAGTTGAGCAGTAAAGCACATGGTGATTGTACTCTTTGCTCTCTCTGTGTGGTGCTTTATATAAACAGAATTTCTAACAACTGGACAGCCCCCCTGTCTGAAATGGTGTAGGCTTTCCTGCTTGAGCAGGGGGGTTGGACTAGACTTCCAAAATCCCTTTCCAACTCTACTCTGATTGATTGATTGATTGATTGATTGATTGATCTCACCAAGAGCTTGTGATGAAGGTGTACATGAATGGTGAAATCCAAACTGGTTCTATGGGCGTGTCTTTGTGGGTGTGGCTTGGTGGCCGTGGCAGGATACTGCAAATTCTCCATTCCCACCCCACTCCAGGGGAAGGATACTGCAAAATCCCCATTCCCTTCCCACTCCTGGGGCCATCCAGAGGTGACATTTGCTGGTTCTGTGAACTACTCAAAATTTCCGCTACCGGTTCTCCAGAACCGGTCAGAACCTGCTGGATTTCACCGCTGATGCACATGTACATATACATATACGTTCTGTGTTGTGTAAGATACTTTATATGGGCAGGAAACCTTTTTAACCTGACCAACAGGTTAACAGAAACTATTGGCCCTCCAATCTCAAAAAAAAAATAGTTTAGAAAGAGGGAGAAGAATAAGAAAAGAGTTAGCGATGGCTACTCAGGACAACCCGTCCATCCGTCCATGTAATGATCTCTCCCAGGCCGTTTAAAGCATCATTTTGTTCCTAATGTTTTATTCACCTCTCCTTGGGAGGCAGTCTTAGCCTTTCCTTGAAGACGGCGGGGGCGAGAAAAAGGGTTATTTCTCGAGGCACACAAATTTAAGCGTTGTTCTGACCCAACTCCCCAAACATGTCATAACCCTCTGAAGTTAAAGATTTCTTTATTAGGAGCGCCGGCAGCCCAGGCAAAAAAAGTTTCTCTTTTACCTCAGGCTAAGAAGTCTGTCCGGCAGGGAGATGAAGAGTTGTCTGCCACATCTATTCATCTCCGCCCCTTGCCTTTTATCCCCAGAGCTAGGGTGGGGCATCGCTAGCAGCGGTGGCTCTTCTGTCCCAAGGACCGGCCCATAGATTTCCACTGCTCTCCTCTCCTCTGCCTTCTGCACATCAGGAACTGGACCCAGCTGTTCCTCCTCCTCCTCATCAGCCACCTCCAGACCTGGGGGCTGTTGACGCTCCATCTGAGGGCTGATGGACGGCCCAGGCTCCGCCTCTGTCTCTTTCTTTCTGACAGCTCCATTCCCTCTTTCCCATCGGAGCTCCCAGGTTGCCTTGATGCAGACCCCGACTCCCGCGCCTCCTACTCCTCCTCTGAGTCGGTTGCTGGAGGGGCCGGCGGCCGACAGGCCACGACAAGCATTCATTCCTTGCCTGCTCAGCCTCTCCTTGGAAATCCCCCTCGCCTTCAGAGTGGCCACCCACTTTAAGGTGATTGAGGGAGCCACACGTTGCTCCCGGGTAACACCGCTCCTGCGCAGTCTGCACTGGCTACCTGTGGTCTTTCGGGTGCGCTTCAAGATATTGGTTACCACCTTTAAAGCGCTCCATGGCTTAGGGCCTGGGTACTTACGGGACTGCCTGCTGTTACCTTATGCCTCCCACCGACCCGTACGCTCACACAGAGAGGGTCTTCTCAGGGTGCCGTCCGCCAAGCAATGTCGGCTGGTGGCCCCCAGGGGAAGGGCCTTCTCTGTAGGAGCACCTACCCTCTGGAACGAACTTCCCCCTGGTCTGCGTCAACTACCTGACCTTCGGACCTTTCGCCCGTGAATTGAAAACGTACTTGTTTATTCAAGCAGGACTGGCTTAACTTTTTAAATTTTTTGAATTTTAATAATTTTAATTGGGATATTTTATTTTTGGGGTCAAATTTGACGGTTTTAGTTTTCGGCCAATTATATAATATGTTATTTTAACTGTTATTTTAATTTGCATATTGTACTGTTTTTTAATCTGGCTGTACACCCGCCCTGAGTCCTTTGGGAGAAGGGCGGTATAAAAATCTAAATAATAAATAAATAAATAAATAAATAAATAAATAAATAAATAAATAAATAAATAAATAAATAAATAAGCCATGATTCAACTAGCGCAGCTAGTTGATTCCATCAACTGATTTTGGGTGGGTGGCTCAGGCTGAGCTCTCTATATTGTTTGTTTGTTGGTTTGTTGGTTTCAAATAACTTTACAGATCGTCCTCAACTTAACGACCGTAATTGAGGCCCAACTTTTCTGTTGCTAAGCGAGACGTTCGTTAAGCCAATTTAGCGGGCCTCATGGCGCAACCTTTTCTTTGCCACAGCTGTTAAGTGAATCACTGCAGCTGTTAAAACTATTAACACGGTTGTTAAGCAAATCCGGCTTCCCCATTGACTTCGCTGGTTAAAAAGTTGCGCTAAAGGGGATCGCGTGACACACACACACCCCCCAGGGACATTGCAACGGTCGTAAGTATGAGTCGGTTTCCAAGCGTCTGAATTTTGATCAGGTGACAATGGGGATGCCTCAATGGCCGTAAGTGTGAAAAAGGGTCCTAAGTCATTTTTTTTTCCAGTGCCGTCGTATCTTTGAACAGTCAGTAAATGAAATGTTGTAAGTTGAGGACTACCCTTATTACATTGTACACATAAAACAGCCTAAACTATCACCAGTTTATCACCCATCACCCATCTCTTTCCATTTATGACTGTATGACTATAACTTGTTGCTGGCAATCCTTATGATTTATATTGATATATTGACCATCAATTGTGTTGTAAATGTTGTACCTTGATGAAGGTATCTTTTCTTTTATGTACACTGAGAGCATATGCACCAAGACAAATTCCTTGGGTGTCCAATCACACTTGGCCAATAAAAATTCTATTCTATTCTATTCTAACAATCACAAGGGATAATAAAGAGTGAAAGAGTGAAAGGATAGAAATGTGAAACATTATAAAGGAGGGATCTCCAACCTTGGCAGCTTTAAGAGTCGTCAACTTCAACTCCCAGAATTCCTTTGCTGGCTGAGGAACTCTGGGAGTTGAAGTCCACAAGCAACAGAAAAGTTGGGCCCCAATTACAGTCGTTAAGTTGAGGACGACCTGTAAAGTTATTTGAAAGAAACAAACGAACAAACAATATAGAGAGCTCAGCCTGACCCACCCACCCAAAATCAGTTGATGGAATCAACTAGCTGCGCTAGTTGAATCATGGCTTAAAGTGGGTGGCCATTCTGCCTTTGAAGGCGAGGGGGATTTCCAAGGAGAGGCTGAGCAGGCAAGGAAGGAATGCTTGTCGTGGCCTGTCGGCCGCCGGCCTCTCCAGCAACCGACTCAGAGGAGGAGGAGGAGGACCATCAGCCCTCAGATGGAGCGTCAACAGCCCCCAGGTCTGGAGGTCACTGAGGAGGAGGAGGAGGAACAGCTGGGTCCAGTTGCCAAGGTTGGAGAACCTGGTATAAAGGAAAAAATAAAATAAAAGAGGTGATGCGATGGAGGTTCGGAAAGAGTGCAAGGGCGAGCATGCCCAAAAATGCAAGAGAGGTGTGGGATGCATTAACAAGGGCATCTGAAGGTGCAAGGAAGACCACAAGTGGCTGGCACAACAAAAGTGCAGAAGCCCTATCTAATAAAATGAAATTCAGTGTAGAGAAAAGTAAAGTCCTACATTTAGGTAAGAAAAACCGAAAGCAGACATATAGACCGGATGAAACCAGGTTTAATAGCAGTGACTGTGAGAGGGATCTTGGAGTCTCAGTGGACAATCAGCTAAATATGAGCCAGCAGTGTGCAGCAGCAGCTAAAAAAGCCAATGCGATCCTAAATTGCATTAACAGAGGGATCCAATCAAGATCAAGTGAGATACTAATACCACTCTATAAAGCCTTACTAAGACCACACCTAGAATCCTGCATCCAGTTTTGGTCACCACATTATAAAAAGGATGTTGAGACTCTAGAAAGAGTGCAGAGAAGAACAACCAGGATGATGAAGGGACTGGAGGCTAAAACCTACGATGAACAGTTGCAGGAACTTGGCATGGCTGGTCTAGTGAAGAGAAGGACCGGGGGAGACAGGATGGCATCTTCCAATATTTGAGGGGCTGCCACAGAGAGGAGGATGGGGGTCAATCTATTTTGCAAAGCACCTGAAGGCCAGACAAGGAATAATGGATGGAACTGACCAAGGAGAGATTCAACCTGGAAATAAGGAGAAATTTTCTGACAGGGAGAACAATCAACCAATGGAACAGAAGTTGCCTTCGGAAGTTGTGGGAGCTTCATCATTGTCTGACATGGTGTCTGACATGGTGTAGGGTCTGTCTGACATGGTGTAGGGTCTCCTGCTTGGGCAGGAGTTGGACTAGATGACTTACAAGGTCCCTTTCAACTCTGTTAATCTGTTAATCCTCGGTTAAGCACTAGGGAAAGCTGCACAGGTGTGGGAGATTTACCCCCAACAACGTATGACTTCCTGCTGTCTTCCCCAATGACTTTCTGGGAAACCGGCAGGGGAAAAAAAATTGCAAATGGCGATCGTGGGACTGCAGGGGCGCTGCAACTGGTTGCAAATGCCAGTCAGTTGCTAAGTGCCCAGATTCCAACCACACGGATGGGATAGGATGGGATGGCCTGAACTCCAAGGGCCGTCCACAACCATCATTTTGTTCAGCGCATGACTGGCTGGGGAATTCTGGGAGTTGAGGTCCACGGAGTTTAAAGTTGCTAAGGTGGAGAAGGAACACCCAGTACAAACTACGTTTCTCTTGTATATTGGAACCACAGGGAGATTCGATCACAAGGTTCGGACCTCAAGGCTACAAAGGCAACAAAGGAGATCCGGTAAGTTGTGTTGACTCGATTGTTGTTGGGAAGGAAACTTTTGCTTCCTTCGAAGCTCGTTAAAATGGGGAGGGGGCTATTATTCTCTTCCTTTCCCGATTAGGAACATCTTATACGGACATCCGGCATACCTGGAAGGCGCCAGAGCACGTAGCCAGAACATAACCGGTCCATGTTAGAAGAAGCAAGATCTTTACAGATAGAAGAGACTGTTTGTAGCTCAGGGTTGAACTGTTGGGGGTCCTTCTTGGTGCTCTCTGAGCTTGGGGGTGGGGTTTCCTTGCAGATGTTTCGTGACCCAACCAGGGAACATTATCAGTGATGGGAGGGTGTGGGAAATGCTCTCTGTTCGTATGCAAGCAGCTTGTCCTGCCATGTTGGTGGGAGAGTTCTTGGTGGTTCCTTGATTAGGCTGTTGCTTACAGCAGGGGTCTCCAACCTTGGCAACTTTAAGCCTGGAGGACTTCAACTCCCAGAATCCCCCAGCCAGCAAAGCTGGCTGGGGGAATTCTGGGAGTTGAAGTCCTCCAGGCTTAAAGTTGCCAAGGTTGGAGACCCCTGGCTTACAGGACCATTTGATTGTTTTCCTATGTTGGTAGGTCCTTGATTGGGGTAAAATCAGAGAGCAAACCGCTTTCCCGGTTACCAAGTTGCGTCATGAAACGTCTTCAAGAAAACCACCAAGCTCAGAGAGCACCAAGGAAGCCAGGCTGTCCGTCCCCTCCCTCCTCCTCCTCTGCAAACCCCCACTCCCTTCTAGCCCTGATGATATTACCTAGTTGGGTCATGAAACGTCTGCAAGAAAACAACCAAGCTCAGAGAGCACCAAGGACCTCACGGTCGTCCTCTTCCTTCCTCTTCCTCCCTTTCGTTTCTTCTTACCCTTATCCTCCCCTTCCTCCTCCTCCTCTCCACAAACTTCCCCTCCCTTCCAGCAAAGATGATGTTACCTAGTTGGGTCATGAAACG
This sequence comes from Ahaetulla prasina, assembly GCF_028640845.1. NCBI lineage: Eukaryota > Metazoa > Chordata > Lepidosauria > Squamata > Colubridae > Ahaetulla > Ahaetulla prasina. The sequence continues at coordinate 99,342,576 of NC_080545.1, forward strand.
TCTGCAAGGAAACCACCCAGCTCAGAGAGCACCAAGAACCCCACAGTCCTTCTTCTTCTACTTCTACTTCTCCTTCTCCTCCTCCTTCCCCTTCCCCTTCTCCTTCTCCTTCTTCTCCTCTTCTTTCTTCTCCTTCTCCTTCTCCTTCTTCTCCTCTTCCTTCTTCTCCTTCTCCTTCTCCTTCTCCTTCTCCTTCTTCTCCTCTTCCTTCTTCTCCTTCTCCTTCTCCTTCTCCTTCTCCTTCCTCCTCCTTCCCCTTCTCCTTCTCCTTCTCCTTCTTCTCCTCTTCTTCTTCTCCTTCTCCTTCTCCTTCTTCTCCTCTTCCTTCTTCTCCTCCTCCTTCCCTTCCCCTTCCTTCTCCTTCTTCTCCTCTTCTTCTTCTCCTTCTCCTTCTCCTTCTTCTCCTCTTCCTTCTTCTCCTTCTCCTTCTCCTTCTCCTTCTTCTCCTCTTCCTTCTTCTCCTTCTCCTTCTCCTTCTCCTTCTCCTTCTCCTCCTCCTTCCCCTTCTCCTTCTCCTTCTTCTCCTCTTCCTTCTTCTTCTTCTCCTTCTCCTTCTCCCTCTCCTCCTCCTTACCCTTCTCTTCTCCTTCTCCTTCTCCTCCTCCTCCTAATCCTCTCACAAACCCCACTCCCTTGTAGCACTGATGATGTTACCTAGTTGGGTCATGATGAGCCGTCTGCAAGAAAACCACCAAGCTCAGAGAGCACCAGCAAACTCCTATGATGTTTATTCTGTCGAGCCTGTCGGGTGGAAATCAAATCCATTCTTCTTCTCCCAGAAAAGTTTCTTTGTCAAAATAACACTGTCTTGTTTGAAAGCCCAAGATACGGAGAAGTGGGCCTTTAGCTCATCCAGGAGATGCTTCCAACAACCAGCAGGACAGAAGACTTCAAAGACGTTCTCTCTTTGTCTTTCTCTCTCTCTCCATCTCTCGCTTTCACTTTTAATTGTGGTTAATCCAAACCAAGAGAAGCACAGCTTACATTATTATTATTATTACTACTATTATTTTCCATCTTAAAGCAAACAAATTTGTATTTTTTTTTTTATTCAGGGGGAACGGGGTCTTCCTGGTTTTGATGGAGACAAGGGCGAGAAAGGGGAGGATGGGCCTTTTGGAGAAAAGGTATTTTTTAAAGATTTCTGTATATTTAATTATTATTTTTTTGCGGGCGGGGGTGAGGGGTGGGGATTATGTCTCTGTCCAAAAGACATAAAAGCTGCAGTAGTGGGATTTAATTTTTTTTTACTACCGATTCTGTGGGCGTGGTGTGGCTTGGTGGGTGTGGCAGGGGAAGGATACTGCAAAATCTCCATTTCCACCCCACCCCAGGGGGAAGATACTGCAAAATCCCCATTCCCTCCTCACACCAGGGGAAGGATACTGCAAAATCCTCATTCCCTCCCAACTCCAAGGGAAAGATACTGCAAAATCTCCATTTCTACCCCACTCCAGGGGAAGAATACTGCAAAATCCCCATTTCCTCCCCAGTCCAGGGGAAGGATACTACAAAATCCTCATTCCCTCCCCACTCCAAGGGAAAGATACTGCAACATCTCCATTTCTACCCCACTCCAGGGGAAAGATACTGCAAAATCCCCATTCCCTCCCCACTTCAGGGGAAAGATACTGCAAAATCTCCATTTCTACCCCACTCCAGGGGAAGAATACTGCAAAATCCCCATTCCCTCCCTACTCCAGGGGAAGGATACTGCAAAATCTCCATTCCCTCCCCACCCCTTGCGAAGGATACTGCAAAATCCCCATTCCCTCCCCACTCCAGGGGAAGGATACTGCAAAATCCCCATTCCCTCCCCACTCCAGGGGAAGGATGCTGCAAAATCCCCATTCCCTCCCCACTCCAGGAGAAGGATACTGCAAAATCCCCATTCCCTCCCCACTCCAGGGGAAGGATACTACAAAATTCTCATTCCCTCCCCACTCCAGGGGAAGGATACTGCAAAATCCCCATTCCCTCCCCACTCCAGGGGAAGGATGCTGCAAAATCCCCATTCCCTCCCCACTCCAGGAGAAGGATACTGCAAAATCCCCATTCCCTCCCCACTCCAGGGGAAGGATACTACAAAATCCCCATTCCCTCCCCACTTCAAGGGAAGGATACTGCAAAATCCCCATTCCCTCCCCATTCCTGGGGAAGGATACTGTAAAATCTCCATTCCCACCCTACTCCAGGGGAAGGATACTGCAAAATCCCCATTCCCTCCCCACTCCAGGGGAAGGATACTGCAAAATCCCCATTCCCTCCCCATTCCTAGGGAAGGATACTGTAAAATCTCCATTCCCTCCTCACCTGAACTAACCTGCTTTCCAGCTCAGTGTGCAGGGCAACAAAAGAAGACCCAGCCAATCAGCTGGGAGTTGATCAGCTGGGACTCCGGAGGCAGAGAATAGATGGGGGTGGGGCCAGTCAGAGGTTGTGTTTGCCAGCTCTCCGAACTGTTCAAAAATTCCGCTACCAGTTCACCAAAACCTGCTGAATACCACCTCTGAAAAGCTGTGATCAAAATTTATTAAGTGCTGCAGTAGTAGCATATAGAATAGAATAGAATAGAATAGAATAGAATAGAATAGAATAGAATAGAATAGAATAGAATAGAATAGAATAGAATTTTTTATTGGCCAAGTGTGATTGGACACACAAGGAATTTGTCTTGGTGCGTATGCTCTCAGTGTACATAAAAGAAAAGATACCTTCATCAAGGTACAACATTTACAACACAATTGATGGTCAATATATCAATATAAATCATAAGGATTGCCAGCAACAAAGTTACAGTCATACAGTCATAAGTGGGAGGAGATTGGTGATGGGAACAATGAGAAGATTAATGGTAGTGCAGATTCAGTAAATAGTTTGACAGTGTTGAGAGAATTATTTGTTTAGCAGAGTGATGGCCTTCGGGAAAAAACTGTCCTTGTGTCTAGTTGTTCTGGTGTGCAGTGCTCTAAAGCGTCGTTTCGAGGGTAGGAGTTGAAACAGGTTATATCCTGGATGTGAGGGATCTGTAAATATTTTCACGGCCCTCTTCTTGATTCGTGCAGTATACAGGTATTGTCGTGTCCCCCTCCCCCTCCGACGACCGGGTCTGGGAAGTCTGTATCGAGCATGGCCACGAAGGCTCTGCAGCTTTGCCAAATTCCTTTCAGATTTCTCAAGGCAGGCAGGAATCCAAGGTGTGACTTCAGCAAACCAGATGAGACTTTGCTTGACTCATGGAATGCCAAAAAGCAGATCCTTTATATAGGCCATGGGGTGTGGCTCCATGACTCAGCACTTATCCAGGCCTGCCCCTCCCTTCCTTCTGCTCTCTCAGATCTCCGGAAGCGGAGATCTGTCCACTGTGAATTCCCTTCCTCCGGATCTGCTGCCGGCAATTCTAGCACGTGGCTGGCTTCGTGCTCACACGCTGTAGGAGTGAGGTTTGTTTGTTCATTCCTGACATTCTGTCCGGGCATGGTGCCAGGGCTGGGGGATGGAGGCATGCCAGGCCGTTCCTCTTCATTATCAGACTCTGAATCTGATAGCAGGCCCAGCAGGAGGAGGGAGGGGCCCGGCTGAGGAGAGGAGGGAGGACAAGGCACAACAGGTATACTGTATACAGGTATGTATATGTATATGTATATACAGGTATACATATTTTCCTCTCCTAATCACAAATCACAAAAATACGTACGTGGTTGGAGAAGATGATACAACAACATATTGATCCGAAACCCGAAATATTTCTGTCGGGGATTTTACCAGAAATTTATAGTAAAGAGAATGTATATTTGATTAATCATGTAATAACTGCAGCTAGGATTCTATTTGCACAAAACTGGAGAAAGCGAAGCGATTCCTACAGATAAGAATGTGATTAGGAAAATACTAGAATGTGCAGAAATGAATAGGTCAACACTTGCAATTAAAGAGAAGGAACAAACTGAATATTATAATGTATGGGAACGATTTTACCGATGGCTATAGAAATAAAAATAAAAGTAGATTAGTGAAATATAGAAATAAGAACAGGATTGTTACAGTATTAGACATGCAATGTATATCGGTATTAAGTTAAGAATAGATAAATAATGAATATGGCTGTAAATTTTAATTGTTATTGTACAAGACATTTGTACCCAGACGACACACTGTTGAAGGGAAGATGGATCGTTTGTATTAAAATGAAATAAAATAAATAAATAAATAACAATATAGGCAGACCTTGATGTATGACCATGACTGGGAACAGAATGTGCATTGCTTGAGCAAGGCGGTTGTTAAGTTAAAAAAAAAAAAGGGAGATAAATTATCTTTATTTTTTTTCTTTTTCTACTAGGGGATGAAGGGAGATCCGGGGGCCAAAGGAATCATGGGTTTATTTGGCAGGAGAGGAGCGGTGGGGCAGAAGGTTAGTGAAACAACTCGGAGATTTCGATGAAATACAAACCGACTATGGTCCATTTAGAATGGCGAGTTCAGGATGCACTCGTGGGCATTTAAAATTGTCCCTGTAATTTTGTTTTCCTGGACAGGGTGAAATTGGAGAACCAGGTCTGATTGGATTTGCTGTAAGTTGGAAGTCATCTTATTCCTTCCTTCCTTCCTTCCTCCCTTCTGTTAATTTTGCTGTAAATTGGGTGTCATCTTATTTATTTATTCATTCATTCAATATTTTGGATTTAAGTTGGAAGTCATCTTATTCCTTCCTTCCCTTCCCTTCCTCCTCCCTCTCTCCCTCCCTCCCTCCTTCCTTTTCCTTCCTGCCTTCCTTCTTTCCTTCCTTCCTTCCTTCCCTCCCTCCTTCCTTTTCCTTCCTTCCTTCCTTCCCTCCCTCCCTCCTTCCTTTTCCTTCCTTCCTTCCTTCCTTCCTTCCTTCCTTACTTACTTACTTACTTACTTACTTACTTACTTTTCCTTTCTTTTCCTTCCTCCCTTCCTTCTGTTGATTTTGCTGTAATTTGGATGTCATCTTATTTATTCATTCATTCAATATTTTGGATTTAAGTTGGAAATCATCTTATTCCTTCCTTCCCTTCCCTTCCCTTCCTCCCTCCCTCTCTCCCTCCCTCCTTCCTTTTCTTTCCTGCCTTCCTTCCTGCCTGCCTGCCTTCCTTCCTGCCTTCCTTTTCCTTCCTTCCTTCCTTTCTTCCTTCCCTCCCTCCTTCCTTTTCCTTCCTCTCTCCCTTCCTTCTGTTGATTTTGCTGTAAGTTGGGTGTCATCTTATTTATTTATTCATTCATTCAATATTTTGGATTTAAGTGGGAAGTCATCTTATTCCTTCCTTCCCTTCCCTTCCTCCCTCTTTCCTCCCTTCCTTTTCCTTCCTTCCTTTCTTCCTTCCTTCCTTTTCCTTCCTCCCTTCCTTTTGTTGATTTTGCTGTAATTTGGATGTCATCTTATTTATTCATTCATTCAATATTTTAGATTTATTGTAATTTGGAAGTAATCTCCTTCCTTCCTTTTCTTGCAATCACAGCTGCAGTTATTCACTTAACCGCTGTGGCAAGCAAAATTCATTTAACAACTCTCTCGAATAACCACAGAAACGTTAGGCCCCATTGTGGTCGTAAGTCGAGGACTACCTGCATTTCCCCGTCCATAGTCCGCCAGGTCTTCTGCTTCATTTATGATGTCCTATTTGCTCTTTCCAGCATTTGATCAATAATTCCCTTTTTTTTCTAAATGGCCTTTATTGAGGCTTTCTGTATCGTGATTTTATTTATTTTGGGTGCACTTAAAAGGCCAATACCAGAGGATAAATATTACCAGCTGTTTGCCTGACCCAGGCCTGGGCCTTGTTTGTTAAGGGAGAGGCAGGCTGCAGATTTTCTCCCTGTGACGTATATCCTCTTTCCCGCCTTCATTTTTATCCCTTCGGTCAGCCTTGGAGGTCATGAAAAAGCCGCTTGGTACTTTTTTTTTCTGGGGTGTTCCCAATTCTGAATCTAGATGATCACCTGGTGGCCTCCCATCCAAGAATAGCTGAATGACAGAATGGGAAGGGACCTCGGAGGTCTTACTAGTCCAAAACCCTCTGCTCAAGCAGGAAGCCCTATACCGTCATAAATATGAGTCAGTTGCCAAATGTGACCATGAGGATTCTGCAACGGTCGTAAGTGTGAAACTCAGTCATAAATCATTGCTTTCAATGCCATTCTACCTTCGAAGGACACTAAACGAACGGTCGCAAGTCCTGTACAGGTAGTCCTCGACTTACAGCCATCATTGAGCCCAAATTTCTGTTGTTTAAGCGAGCTTTGCCCCATTTCGGACCTTCCGCCGGGAACTGAAAACTTATTTATTTATACAAGCGGGACTGGCCTGATTTTTAAATTTTAAATTTAAATTTTAAACTTTTAATGGTAATTTTATTGGGTATTTTTATGGTCAATCGACGGTTTTAATTTGGCCTTTTATTGAATAAGTTTTTTAATTGTTATTTTAATATGTATATTAATTGTTTTAAATGAAGGCTGTACACCGCCCTGAGTCCTTCGGGAGAAGGGCGGTATAGAAGTTTGATAAATAAATAAAAAAAATAAAAAAAATTCACAACCTTTCTTGGCACGGTCGTTAAGTGAATCACTGCCACCATCCATAGAAACAGGGTTGTTAAATTAATCTGGCTTCCCCCTTGACTTTGCCCGTCAAAAAGTTGCAAAAGCGGGGATCATGTGACCCCGGGACAGTGAGACCGTCATAAATACGAGTCAGTTGCCAAGCCTCTGAATTTTTTGATCACGTGACCATGGGGATGCTGCAACGGTCGTAAGTGTGAAAAACGGCCGTAAGTCACTTTTTTCAGTGCTGTTGTAACTTTGAACAGTCACTTAACGACTGCAGTGATTCCCTTAACAACGGTAGCAGGAAAGGTCTTAAGATGGGGGCAAAACTCACTTAATGAACGTCTCACTTAATAACATAAATCTCGGGGCCAATTGTGGTCCTAAGTCGAGGACTACCTGTACAGGACTTATGACCGTTCGTTTTGTGTCCTTCGTAGGTAGAATGGCATTGAAAGCAATGATTTATGACTGAATTTCACACTTACGACCGACTCATATTTATGACGGTTGCAGTGTCCCCTTTTGCGACCGCCCCAGCCAGCCTCCGACAAGCAAAGTCAATGGGCAAGGCTAAATTCACTTCATGACTATGTGATTCATTTAATGACTGTTCTATTTTGGTTAACATCCTTGGGGGGGGAAAAAAAAGAGTCGCAAAATGGGACAAAACTCACTTAACGACTCCGTTGCTTAGCAACGGACATGGTTGAGCTCAGTTGCGGTTGTCAGTCAACCACCATCTCATCAGAACACCGCCGCAATACAGGTGAAAAGGGCGGAGCCTGGGTCGCGCGGCTGCCATTTTGACTTTTTTGACCCCCTTCCTGTGGAGAATTACCAGACCTTGCAAATCTGCCCGTCTTTTACTGTTAGGACACGTCCCTGTTGTTTTTTTAACGTCTCCCTGCAATGCAAGCACCACTTAAGATAATAAAAAAGAGAACTTGCTACTTATCTTGTGCAAAAGAGAGAGAGAGAGAGAGTGTAAAATAGAAGGCAATAAATATATCTTTCTCGCCCAACAAATCGCTGAAAATGGATGTGCTATTAGAGGCTGTTGATTCACCCGCGTAATCGGCCTCAGCGAACATCCACGCCTGCCCTTCCCTTGCAGGCAGCAAAATCCTTTCCACTCAGTACCTTGCAAAGAGATGGCGGGTTGGGGGGGGGTCACTGAATTTTTAATTCCAAAGGAAAGGAATTAAGTGGGTGAAAGACCCTGGGTCTCTCTCACACGCTTATCTTTGATCAGTTATCAGGTTTATTCTGTCTCTCTTTTTCGCTCTTTTTTGCCTCTCTTCTTCCAAACAGCTCTCTCCCTCCCTCTCTCTCTATCCATCCATCCAACCAACCATCAATCATATCTCTCTATCCATCTATATCTCTCTATTTCTATCTATCTATCTATCTATCTATCTATCTATCTATCTATCTATCTATCTATCTATCTATCATCTATCTCTATCCATCCATCAATCTATCTCTATCTCTATCTATCCATCCATCCATCCATCATCTCTCTCTCTCCATCTCTCTCTCTCCATTCATCTCTATCTATCTCTCTGTCTATCTATCTATCTATCTATCTATCTATCTATCTATCTGGTGAGCTGCATTGCTGTTTTTTGGCTTCGTGTTTGTGGTCGTGCTACATCTTCATAGTGGGTGTCTGTCTGCTGTATGTATGGATTGGAGGGGTTTGATGTAGCACGACCACAAACACGAAGCCAAACAACAGCAATGCAGCTCACCAGCTCAAATCCCCCTGCAACTCAGACTAATCTGAGCACAACCAAGCCCCCACCAACACAGGACACACCCCCAGCCAATCAGAGCACACAAAAAACACCCATCCAATCAGAGCACAGCCAAGCTCCCACCCAATCAGTTCAAACCCCCACTAGCAGTTAAAAAGGAAGAAACAGCTGCAATCACACATTGCTCCCAGAAGCACGAAGCTGAAGCCTGAAGATGCCGAATGAGACTTCGTCGAAACGTCGCCAAGACACTTCCAATTTTACGCGGGAGAAAACCCGAATAACCGAAGACCTACATACAAACACCCGCGAAAACCTCAGAAAACAAACAAATATATATATATATATATATATATATATATATATATATATATATATATATATATATATATATATATATATATATATCCATCATCTCTGTCTCTCTATGTATCTATCTATCCATCCATCCAACCAACTAACCAACCAACCATCTATCATATCTCTCTATCCATCTATCTTTATCTTTTTATATCTATCTATCTGTCTGTCTGTCTAACTATCTATCTATCCATCATCTCTCTCTCTCTCTCTATATATATATATATATATATATATATATATATATATATATATATATATATATATATATATATATATATATATATATATCTCCTTCATCTCTCTCTCTCTATCCATCAATCTATCTATCTCTATATCTATCTATCCATCCATCCATCCATCTATCATCTCGCTCTGTCCATCTCTATCTCTCTATCCATCATCTATCTATCTACCTACCTACCTATCTTTATTGGGTTGTATTTATAGCCATTTATGCCACCCCACAGTTCTGTGATAGCATTTCACCAGAGTTTTGACAAAACCAGCCCATAGCAAACTATTGGTTTACCTAACGATCACAGTGTTCACTTAATGCCCGTTGCAAAAAAAAAAAAAAAAGTAAAATCAGATGTAGTCACCTGATGAGTTGCTTAATGACCGCAACACATTACAGCCATAATTTTGGGCTCATTTATGGTCTATTATAGATAAATTTATACTTTATCTATAGGCCCTATGAATGCTTCTTATTCATATTTTAGTTTCTCTACCCAGCTTTCAAAGCCCTTCACAGTTTCCCAGACCTGGACTGTGAATAAATCAAATTGACTCCTTACAGGGAACCGCGGGTCTGAATGGGAGGAATGGAGCGAAAGGGGAAAAAGGAGATCGAGGCATGCAGGGGCAAAAAGGAGAGCCGGTAAGGATTTTTAGAACTGTGGGGGTCCTTGGTGCTCTCTGAGCTTGGTGGTTTTCTTGCAGACATTTCATGACCCAACTAGGGAACACCATCAGTGCTTTTTAAGGACAGTTTTCTCCTCGCTTGTAATTGACCCCTGAATGTTTTTCGCTCATTCATCTTTAGCTAATGAATCTCAGGCAAATGACAATATCTCATTTACCTTCCCACGGGGGAAAGACAGCTTCTTGCAATCTGTAAGGCTTGATGTAAGGGGTCGACGATGCTAAATGGGAGCCCAGCTCCCACCCACCCACTCACCTGGTTTTGCAGGTGGATCCTAGCAAAACCAGAAGTGAAAAATCACGATTCTTCCGCTGAAAATTCACAGAAGTTTAAAATGTACCCAAACCAGACATTGGCCAGTTTTAGCAACTGAGCAAACTTTATTATGCACCTCAAAATTTTATTCAGAGGGTGGTGGCTCAGGGAGGGGAGTTCGTATGTGAGTTTTGCTTTTTTTTGCTTCCTCCCAAGTGATTTGCGTTGATTCCGTCTTTTTTAGGGTGAAAAAGGACTTCCTGGAATGGCTGGAGACACTGGAAAGGTTCAAAGGTAATGTATATTTTAAACCACTGGTAGTCAACCTGGTCCCTACTGCCCACTAGTGGTTTTCCAGCTTTCATGGTGGGCGGTAGAGGTTGGCAATGACAGGTGAGAGGGTGATCCCATGGGTGCGCCTTCTATTTGTTTGTATTTTTGTCCGTTATAGATGAAGTATGTGTTGGATAGGCAGTGGTTGGTCAGATCTAGTATGTGCTTGGGGGTTATATTTGTTTTGGATAGCTGTCAAGGCTTCTTTGATTGGCACTTGGGTGAAGAGGATATGACATCAAAGCTCACGAGTAGGTCGCTGGGCTGTAAGTTTTGTTTCTTTATGATCTCTATGAACTGGAATGAGTTTTTACATGTGAGGCGATGGATTCTGCATAGGGCTGTAGTTGTTTGGCGAGAAATTTGGCTAGGTTTTGTAGAGGTGAGCCTATGGAGCTGACTATGGGTCTGAGTGGGGTTCCTTCTTTGTGTATCTTGGGAGGCCGTAGAGCTTAGGGCATCTGGATGATTTCTCTCTGGGAATGATTCTTTGTTGGATTTCTTCGCTGATGGGGAGGCTTTTATTTTGGATCTAGTGGTTTTTCTAGGTAGGTGGTGGGGTCTGTTTTAGGGGCTTGTATGCAGGGTCTTGGAGTAGGTTGGTTAATTTGGTTTGGTAGTCAGATGTGTTCATAACCACCGTGCGTTGCCCTTGTCTGCTGGTAGGATTATTATGCTGGTATCTTTTTCAGGTTAAGTAGTGCTGTCTGTTCCTCTTGGGTAAGTTGCTTTTGGGTGGCTTGCTGCTGCAGAGGATGTTGGTGATTTCAGTCTGATTTTGTTAGCGTCATCGGGGTTGATTTTGGTCAGGCTGGTTTCAACTCCGCATATAATGGTCTCAGTGGGGATGTATTTGGGAGTGACTGCAAAGTTGAACTTTGGAAAGGACATCGGTTTCAGCTTTGGTGAGGATCCTATCTGAGATGTTATGCACTGTTTGTTTCATGTGTTGCTGTGAGGGTGGAGGGTTTGTTTCTGGCGTTCTTGTAGTCTTCGGAGTTTGTTGGTGTGCGTGTCTGTCTTGAGGGTGGTCTGTGTTTCGCCTCCAGACGGCAAGTTGTTTGATTTGTCCCAAAGTGCCGGGTGCATCTTGTTGCTGAGTTTGAGGTGAAGTGTGAGGAGATCTTTGTTGATTTGATCTAGGAGGAATCTTTTGTGTGAAGTTCATTTCTGATTAAGGCCAATTCTGTTCTTTTAGGATGCGTTTGGTGGCTGCAGAGTTGGAGTGGAATTTCAATTGGAAGCATTTGGGGATTAAATTTTGATCATCGGCAGTTTCAGAGGAATGCGAGGTCACATAAAATGGAAGCTCTTTGGACTTCTAGTTTTCATAGGTCCTGGTCAGATGGTGGATTTCCTCCCGTAGAGGTGCAATATTTGTTTTCTGAGGTTTTCACGGTGTTTGTATATAGGTCTTTGGTTGTTCGGGTTTTCTCCCGTGTAAAATTGGAAGTGTCTTGGCGACGCTTCGAAGTCTCATTCGTCATCTTCAGGCTTCAGCTTCAGTGCTTCTGGGAGCAATGTGTGATCGCAGCTGTTTCTTCCTTTTAACTGCTAGTGGGGTTTGAACTGATTGGGTGGGAGCTTGGCTGTGCTCTGATTGGATGGGGTTTTTCTGTGCTCTGATTGGCTGGGGGTGTGTCCTGTGTTGGTGGGGGCTTGGTTGTGCTCAGTCTAATCTGTGCTGCAGGGGGATTTGAGCTGGTGAGCTGCACTGCTGCTGTTTGGCTTCGTGTTCGTGGTCGTGCTACATCTTCGTAGTGGGTGTCAGTCTGCTGCATGTATGGATTGGAGGGGTTTGAAGTGGCTAATGTTGCAGCTGCGGTCTGGCTTCTGGTCCTTGGTCGTGCTTCCTGATCAGTGTGGGTTTGGGTGTGCTTTCTGGGTGGATGTGTGGTGGTGACATCCTGTGTGGACCTCGTGAGTGTGGGTCTGGTGTCATTCCTCGTGTTAGGGACACGCTTGTCAATAAGGGCAGGTTTCAAATGGCTGGTAGGCGGAGGTATCATCTCGCTTGTTCATGCTGTGTGGGCGTTTATCTCGATGGCTTCTCTGATTATTCTGTTGTTAAAGTGTTCAGTTTTGGCGATAGTTCTGGTCTTTTAAAGTCAATATCGTGTCCTGTGACTTTAAAGTGTTGGACCAGGAAGAAGTTGGTTCCTCTTTTGAATGAGTTCTTGTGTTCTTCAATGCGTGCACTTATTCTTCTGTTGGTTTGTCCAATGTATGTGGTGGGGCAGGCGGTGCATGGGATTTCATATACTCCTTGATTTTCTAACTCAATTTTGTCTTTGGGGTTTCTTAGGATGGTGGATATTTTTTGGTTTGTGCAGAATGCTGTCTTGATGTTATGTTTGTGGAGGATCTTGCTGATTCTGTCTGTGGTGCCTTTTATATATGGGAGGAGGGCTGTGCCATTTTCTTGCTCTCTGTCTTGGGTTTTAGTGGGGGGTTCTTTTTGGATTAGTTTGGTAATCTTATTTCTCTGGAATCCATTGGATGTTAGTACGTTTGTGAGAGTGTGTAGTTCGGTTTTTAGGTGTTGTTCGTCAGCTAAGCATTTTGTTCTAGAGATGAGTGTCTTGGCTACGGAGTTGATCTGTGCTGGGTGGTGGTGTGAGAGTGCATGCAGATAGCGGTTTGTGTGTGTTTTCTTCTGGTAGATGGTGTGTCCTAGGGAGCCATTGGGTTTCTTGTAGACTAAGACATCTAGGAAGGGAAGTTGGTTGTTAACTTCTGTTTCCATGGTGAACTGTATTTTGGGGTGTAGGCTATTGAGGTGTGTGAGGAAGTTTTCAAGTTTTTCTTTCTCGTGTGGCCAGATTATGAAGGTGTCGTCTACGTATCTGAGCCAGAGTTTGGGTTTGTGATCAGATTTTTCTAGTGCTTGGGTTTCAAAGTGTTCCATGTAGAGGTTGGCAATGACAGGTGAGAGGGGTGATCCCATGGGTGCGCCTTCGTCGAAACGTCGCCAAGACACTTCCAATTTTACACGGGAGAAAACCCGAACAACCAAAGACCTATATACAAACACCCGTGAAAACCTCAGAAAACAAATATATATATATATATATATATATATATATATATATCTCCTTCATCTCTCTCTCTCTATCCATCAATCTATCTATCTCTATATCTATCTATCCATCCATCCATCCATCTATCATCTCGCTCTGTCCATCTCTATCTCTCTCCATCCATCATCTATCTATCTACCTACCTACCTACCTATCTTTATTGGGTTGTATTTATAGCCATTTATGCCACCCCACAGTTCTGTGATAGCATTTCACCAGAGTTTTGACAAAACCAGCCCATAGCAAACTATTGGTTTACCTAACGATCACAGTGTTCACTTAATGCCCGTTGCAAAAAAAAAAAAAAAAAAAAGTAAAATCAGATGTAGTCACCTGATGAGTTGCTTAATGACCGCAACACATTACAGCCATAATTTTGGGCTCATTTATGGTCTATTATAGATAAATTTATACTTTATCTATAGGCCCTATGAATGCTTCTTATTCATATTTTAGTTTCTCTACCCAGCTTTCAAAGCCCTTCACAGTTTCCCAGACCTGGACTGTGAATAAATCAAATTGACTCCTTACAGGGAACCGCGGGTCTGAATGGGAGGAATGGAGCGAAAGGGGAAAAAGGAGATCGAGGCATGCAGGGGCAAAAAGGAGAGCCGGTAAGGATTTTTAGAACTGTGGGGGTCCTTGGTGCTCTCTGAGCTTGGTGGTTTTCTTGCAGACATTTCATGACCCAACTAGGGAACACCATCAGTGCTTTTTAAGGACAGTTTTCTCCTCGCTTGTAATTGACCCCTGAATGTTTTTCGCTCATTCATCTTTAGCTAATGAATCTCAGGCAAATGACAATATCTCATTTACCTTCCCACGGGGGAAAGACAGCTTCTTGCAATCTGTAAGGCTTGATGTAAGGGGTCGACGATGCTAAATGGGAGCCCAGCTCCCACCCACCCACTCACCTGGTTTTGCAGGTGGATCCTAGCAAAACCAGAAGTGAAAAATCACGATTCTTCCGCTGAAAATTCACAGAAGTTTAAAATGTACCCAAACCAGACATTGGCCAGTTTTAGCAACTGAGCAAACTTTATTATGCACCTCAAAATTTTATTCAGAGGGTGGTGGCTCAGGGAGGGGAGTTCGTATGTGAGTTTTGCTTTTTTTTGCTTCCTCCCAAGTGATTTGCGTTGATTCCGTCTTTTTTAGGGTGAAAAAGGACTTCCTGGAATGGCTGGAGACACTGGGCGGAAAGGTTCAAAGGTAATGTATATTTTAAACCACTGGTAGTCAACCTGGTCCCTACTGCCCACTAGTGGGTTTTCCAGCTTTCATGGTGGGCGGTAGGGGTTTTGTCCGATACTGAAGCACAGGGATGCCAGATTCATTTAGCAACCGGCTTACTAACTCATCAAGTCCAGTGATTCGCTTAACAACGGAGGCAGGAAAGTTCGTAATACGGGGCAAAACTCACATAGCAAATGTCTCGTTAAGCCACAGAAGTTTTCTGGCTCAGTTGCGGTCGTAAATTGAGGATTACCCCGTAAGGTTTTTCATTCTGACCGTCTGTATCCTCAGGGTTTACGTGGTTTGCAAGGAAGGACGGGACTTCCTGGGTCAGACGGAGTGAAGGTAAGCACAACCTCTTGCTCTTCCAAGAAGAGGAAGTCCAGCTATTCTCCAAAGCACCTGAGGGCAGGACAAGAAGCAATAGGTGGAAACTAATCAAGGAGAGAAGCAACTCCTTAGTTCTAAGGAGAAATTTCCTTAACAGTTAGAACAATTAACCAGTGGAACAACTTGCCTCCAGAAGTTGTGGGTATTCCAACACTGGAAGTTTTTAAGAAGAGATTTGTCTGAAATGGTGTGTTCTGTCCCCCCTCGCCTCTGTCCGAGCGATGGTTTAATTAGCCGGCACTATCAACTCTGGCAGCAAACTAGCGAACGTCTGCCAAGTGTCTCTGTTATCTCCCTCAACGCTGATGAGTCACCCAGGAACAAACAGTACTTCAGCTCTTAGTTCAGCAGTTGATTTGCCTGCTACGAAGAGGCATAGCAGCTCTTGCTGCCTTTATATCCTGTGGGGTGTGACTCCATGACTCAGCACTTCCTAGGCCTGCCTCACCCCTGCTTCTGTTGTTCCCGCCTCCTGCCTATGAAACCTAGGGTCCAGCCAGGCCTGATTGCCATCAGCTGGGTCTGGAGGCATGGCCGGGGGGTGGGGGGAAAGAGTCAGGGGACGGAGGCCTTGTTATTTCCTCCACCTGGCCTGCCTCTGGCTCCTGGAGTTGAGCCAGGGAAGCCGGTGCTCCCGAGGTAAGTCCTGACGGCCCTTCCCCCTCACTTTCCAAGTCACTTTCTGGCAGGAGGCCCAGCTCAGGGGGGCGCAGACACAACATGGTGTAGGATTTCCTGCCTAAGCAGGGGGTTGAACTAGAAGACCTCCAAGGTCCCTCCCAACTCCGTTATTATATTATATAAATTACAAAAAATGATAGTAATAGGACAGTGACTCTTCAAACTGACGCCTCTCCGGATTCTTCTATCCTGTTCTGGCTTCAAAACCAGGGAGCAAAATATTATCAGCAACCGTACACATCTGGAACATCTCAGTCCACTGTAGCTGAATTTATTAGGGCTTGTGTAATAAACTATGGCTTAGACTAGAGTAGAATAGTAGAGTTGGAAGGATCCTTGGAGGTCTTCTAATCCAACCCCCTGCTTAGGCAGGAAACCCTACACCGCTTCAGACAAATGGTTATCCAGTATCTTCTTCTTTGTGGCAACCCCTGAGATATTGGAGCACTGCCATCATGTCTCCCCTGGTCCTTCTTTTCATTAAACTAGACATACCCAGTTCCTGCAACCGTTCTTCATATGTTTTAGGTTTGATGGATGGGGAAATGTTGAGAGGTTCAGGAATTAGTTGAAAAGGATAAGCTTTGGAAGCCATACCAGGCCGAAGGCTTCCACACGCTGCCATAAGCAGTCCTTGACATATAACCTGTTCTGTCCCCGTCCCCACTTCACAGAGCAAACGCAAAGACGCGTGTCTCCCAGTCTTTTTATTTGCTACAGACCTGATTTTCTTCAATTGAGGAAATACTTGGCAGTGACCGTGCAAAGGCCTGCCAAGTGCTGGGCCCGTTATCTCGTATCCAAGGTCCGTTGCCAAAACTCACTGACAAAATCTGTTAACCCTCCAACAACCGAGCTGCAGTGCACCGTTGGTAGCTTTTTTGTCCGTCACAAGGGCCACATGGCAGCTCCACCCACTTTTATACCCTGTGGGTTGTGGCTCAGTGACTCAGCAATCTCTGAGCCTGCCACACCTTTTCCTCTGTTGCGCACGCTTATCTTTACGTCGCTGCCTCGGGTCAATCCAGGATTGATCGTCAGCAGCTGGGACTTGAGGCGTTGCCAGGGAGGAGGAGGGTGCGGGAGAGGGAGGCCTTGTCAGCTCCTCCTCCTGGCCTGCAGCTGGAACTTGGGGCAGTGCCAGCGAGGAGGGTCCTGGCGAGAGAGGCCTTGCTGGCTCCTCTCCCTCACTTTCCGAGTCACTCTCCTCCATGAGAACAGGCTCGAGGGCCGAAGTCACAACATAACGGTTCGTTTAGTAACCAGTGGAAGTTGAAACAGTGGTGAAAAAAGTGACTTATGACAATTTTTCACACTTATGGCTGGGGAATTCTGGCAATTGAAGTCCGCCAGGCTTCAAGTTGCCAAGGTTGGAGACCCCTGACCTGGATGACTGAGAATCTCCATAGACATGTACGTAAGTGTGCGTCTGTGCCCACTTTGCTGCCTGGATGTCACAGCTCAGCCTCTCAGAAGCGGTGGGCACGAGTAGTTGCTTCCGAGGTGTGGGTGATGCATGATGCAACCAAGAAAGGCTGAGTCAAGACTGAGTGGGTGCCGAGAGAACGTGGCATGAATGCCGAAGGAAGGAAGGAAGGAACGGGCTGGATTTAGGAGCACCTGGATGCAGGTGGGGCAGCCAGAGGATGGATACGGGACAGGCGCTCCTTGGGAGGAAGAGAGGATGGGTCGAGAAGATGATGGAGAAGGTTGGGGCTGGAGGCGTTGGGGAGATCTGCAGGAGGAAAGAGAGATGGGGGGGGTTTAGAGGTACAAGGCCACGGATCGGTGTGGCGGAAGGATTCACAAAGATGGAGAGAGATGGAGAGATAAAGTGAATGGTGCTAGATTTAAAGATAGTTCCCTTCATTTCGTAACTCCTACTTCTAGGATCCTTCCCTTCTCCCTCCTTTCTTCTTTTCTCGATCCTCCTCCTTCATCCCTCCTTCCTTCCCCTCTCTCTTTCCTCCCTCCCTTCCCACCTTTCTCCTCCCTCCTTCTTCCCTTCCTTCATTCCTACCTTCCTTTCTTCCTCCTTTTCTCCTTCTCTTCCTTCCCACCTTACTTTCTCCTTCCTCCTCCTCTCTCTTTCCCCTCTCCCTTCCTTTCTCCCTCCCTCCCTCCCTTCCTTTTCCTTTTCCCATTCCCTCCTTCCTTTCTCCTTTCCCCCTCCTTCTTTCCTCTCTCTTTCCTCCCTCTCTTCCTTCATCCCTTTCTCCTTCCCTCCTTCTGCTTTCCCTCTCTGGCTACTTTATCTTCTTTTTCTATGCTTCGCATAATGTGGCCTATATCCCCAAAGGAGAATAGGATTATGGGTATTTATGCAGCTCACCTGGGTGTAGTCATAGCCCCTGGCCCCTTCAAGCATGGCAATTTTCAGCTTGTCCCAACAGTTGCAGGGGGGCAGCTGTATAATCCCAGGAAAAAAATATATGGGTATATGGCCCATGTTTTCATGGACATTAGGCTTAATTAATTTCTCTGTATCCCCTTTGGTGTACGTTGTTTCCTGATTGCTTATTTGTACCCTATGACTATCATTAAGTGTGGTACCTTATGATTCTTCACGAACGTATCTTTTATGTACACTGAGAGCCTATGCACCAAGACAAATTCCTTGTTTGTTCAATCACAGTTGGCCAATAAAAAAATTCTATTCTATTCTATTCTATTCTATTCTATTCTATTCTATTCTATTCTATTCTATATGTATGATTGCTTATTTGTACCCTATGACTATCATTAAGTGTTGTACCTTAGAATTCTTGACGAACATATCTTTTCTTTTACGTACACTGAGAGCGTATGCCCCAAGGCCAATTCCTTGTGTCTCCAATCACACATGGCCAATAAAAAATTCTATTCTATTCTATTCTATTCTATTCTATTCTATTCTATTCTATTCTATTCTATTCTATTCTATTCTATTCCTGCTTATTTGTACCCTATGACTATCAATAAATGTTGTACCTTAGAATTCTTGATGAAGGTATCTTTTCTTTTATGTACACTGAGAGCATCTGCACCAAGACAATTTCCTTGTGTGTCCAATCACACTTGGCCAATAAATATTCTATTCTATTCTATTCTATTCTATTTTATTCTATTCTATTCTATTCTATTCTATTCTATTCTACTCTATTCTATTCTATTCTATTCTATATTCATATATATGATTGCTTATTTGTACCCTATGACTATCATTAAGTGTTGTACCTTAGAATTCTTGACGAACGTATCTTTTCTTTTATGTACACTGAGAGCATATGCACCAAGACAATTTCCTTGTGTGTCCAATCACACTTGGCCAATAAATATTCTATTCTATTCTACTCTATTCTATTCTATTCTATTCTACTCTATTCTATTCTATTCTATATTCTATATATATGATTGCTTATTTGTACCCTATGACTATCATTAAGTGTTGTACCTTAGAATTCTTGACGAACGTATCTTGTCTTTTATGTACACTGAGAGCATATGCACCGAAGACAAATTCCTTCTGTGTCCAACCACACTTGGCCAATAAAAAATTCTATTCAATTCTATTCTACAGGGGGAAGGTGGCATCACTGGCAAACCAGGAATCCCAGGTGCAGAAGGAAACCAGGGATCGAAGGTAAAGTGCAGATCCTTTTTAAGGTTCTTTAAGATGCAATCAGATACAGGGAACATACTATCACATGTGGTGGACCTATCCAAAAATATTGGATAAGGATAAAAAAAACAGAGAAAAAAAATCAATTCTTTTTCCATATATTGTTAAAAATCCTTTTCATTTAGTAGTTTTGATTTAGTGTCCATCTCATTTTTTTCCCTCTGCCCCTTCCATGTCATTGTCATTGGGTTGTGATCTGCCCATGTACTTGTTTCTATATCAATCTTTTGTATTTTAGCTATTAATTTTGTTGACGTCCACATCATATCTATTCTTGACCACAATAAATATCTATTCCGGGGTAGTCAACCTTTTTATACCTACTGCCCACTTTTGTATCTCTGTTAGTAGTAAAATTTTCTAACCACCCACCGGTTTCCACAGTAATGCGCCGTGTATCATCATCTGCGCATGCCTCTCGCGCATCGTGGATTGGGTTTGTGGGGGGACGCCGGCTACCAGCTCTGCTTGTCTGTTACAGTTGGGTGCTGTGGGGGGAGATGCGCGAGCTATTCTGGGACGAGGCTCTTTTGTTTGCAGTCGCACTATAGCGCCATTTAGTTTCACTTACCTAACGTGAACTAAAATTATGCGCGGGCGATATAAATAGTATATTTTCAGAAATTTAAATTGTCACAGGGAATTTTATGAAAACTTAATGAAAATGTTTTTAATTAATGCTATGATTTTTTTTAAAAAAGTCAATTAAATTAAAAAAAAGGAAAGTGCTTCAGTATCGAACAAAACCCCTACCACCCACCATGAAAGCTGGAACACCCACTAGTGAGCGGTAGGGACCAGGTTGACTACCACTGGTCTATTTGAATAAAATGTATATTGCTTTTCTTTTGGGTATCTTCATCTCCAAGCATCTTGCAAACTTAATTCATCTATCATTGTAAAAAATGTTTTTGGGAGACTCTTTCTTAGTTAGAATAGAATAGAATAGAATAGAATAGAATAGAATAGAATAGAATAGAATAGAATAGAATAGAATAGAATAGAATAGAATAGAATATGGAATGGAATGGAATGGAAGAGAAGAGGAATGGAATGGAATGGAATGGAATGGAATAGAATAGAATAGAATAGAATAGAATAGAATAGAATAGAATAGAATAGAATAGAAGGATAGGATAGGATAGGATAGGATAGGATAGGATAGGATAGGATAGGATAGGATAGGATAGGATAGGATAGGATAGGATAGGATATGGAATGGAATGGAATGGAAGAGAAGAGGAATGGAATGGAATGGAATGGAATGGAAGAGAAGAGGAATGGAATGGAATGGAATAGAATAGAATAGAATAGAATAGAATAGAATAGAATAGAATAGAATAGAAGGATAGGATAGGATAGGATAGGATAGGATAGGATAGGATAGGATAGGATAGGATAGGATAGGATATGGAATGGAATGGAATGGAAGAGAAGAGGAATGGAATGGAATGGAATAGAATAGAATAGAATAGAATAGAATAGAATAGAATAGAATAGGATAGGATAGGATAGGATAGGATAGGATAGGATAGGATAGGATAGGATAGGATATGGAACGGAACAGAACAGAACAGAACAGAACAATAATTTTATTGTCACTTTAAATGTACATCAATCGGCACACATTAAAATGAAATTTCGTTGCATGCAGCTCTTAAAAGTGTCACCACCTCCAATATACACTACATAAACAAGACAGAATAAATAAATAAATACAAAATTATGTATATACCCACATCTATTATATGACACAGAAAAACAACACAGTCTAGTTCGGATGTATACATGCACATGGCGAGAAAAATTAACCTTGCGATGTTCCGTCTCGTGCACAGATTTTAGTCCTCGACGTACGACCACAGTGGAGCACAAAATTCCCCTTCCGAAGCGAGTCCGTTGTGAAGTGAATTTTGCCTCGTTTGCAAAATGAATCACTGAAGTTGTTAGCGACACGGTTGTTAAGTGAATCCGGCTTTCCCATGGTCGGAGGGTCGCAAAAGGGCATCACGTGACACACACACACACACCCCCGGGACACTGCGACTGTCATAAATACGAGCCACTTGCTAAGCGTCCGAATTTTGACCACATGACCACATAAGTGTGAAAAACGGTCGTAAGTCACTCTTCTCAGTGTTGCTGTAAGTTTGGAAGTCTAGCCCTTTAAATCCAGTTTCGGGACTTGCTTTCAGGAGTTTTATTTTTATTTTATTCGATGGAGCTGACCTTGACTTTTGCCCTCTCCTTAGGGCGAACGTGGCTTGTCCGGTACCGACGGTCCCAAAGGAATTTTGGGCCAGAAAGGAGAAAAGGTGAGCTCTGCAGACGCCGTCTTAACGAAGGTCAGTCCGTGCTAGGACATCCATCAACCCTGGCAAACAAGGTTATGCGGGATCCATGCGTGCTCTGCGGATGTCACATTTCTCCGATAATGGTTTGTTCGTGGTTTGATCCTCTCTGGCCCTGGACGGCACCTTTAACCCTAAGTTGCTCCAGATGTCTGGTTATTATGACATTATCTTGGCGGAGGCTGCTTTGTAGCATTATCTTTGATTTATTTCCGCCGTCCAGAGGCTGCTCTTTGCTGTCTCTAGATCAGGGGTGTACAAATGTGGCAACTTTAAGACTTGTGGACTTCAACTCCCAGAATTCCTCAGCCAGCAAAGGAATTCTGGGAGTTGAAGTCCTCAAGTCTTAAAGTTGCCATGTTTGGACACACACACACACCCCCGGGGTCTAGATGCTGAATGGTCTATTTTAAATAATAAAATCCTTCTTCTTCTCTTTTCCCTCCCTTTCCTTTCCTACCTTCTTCCTCCTCCTCTCCTTCCTCATACCTATTTCCCTTTCCTCTCCCCCACTCCTCTTCTCTTTCCCTCCTTTCTCACCTTCTCTCCTATTCTTATCCCCTAACTTATCTTCCTCTCCTTCTCCTTCCTTCCATCCCTCTCTCTCCTTCACCTCCTCTATCTTACCTTCTATTCCTCTCTTCTTCTTTGCAACCTATAACCATCATTTGTGTTGTAAATGTTGTACCTTTGATGAAGGTATTTTTTTTTCTTTTTCTTTTATGTACAGTGAGAGCATATGCACCAAAACAAATTCCTTGTGTGTCCAATCACACTTGGCCAATAAATTCTATTCTATTCTATTCTATTCTATTCTATTCTATTCTATTCTATTCTATTCTATTCTATTCTATTCTATTCCCATTCCATTATTCTATTCTATTCTATTCTATTCTATTCTATTCTATTCTATTCTATTCTATTCTATTCTTTCTTCTTTGTTGTATATATTATTTCCCTTGTTTGGTATCCGAGCAACTCCAATCTTCTGATAATATATACTTTCTTTTCGATTTCTTTTCTGTTTTACCCAATCCACCATTTCATGCTTGTACATTTTTATATCTAATAAAATGAGGCTGGGACGGTTCTGAAATAATCCAGAATGTACCATCTAAAAGTACTAAAGGTGTCGGCAGATGGACAGGTAGCAAAACGGTATTGGGGCATGTGTAGTTTGGACTTTGATGGGTTCAGTAGGGGGAAGAATTGGTTTTAACGTATTTATAATGGTTTGATCGTTGCTGGAAGGGAGTGGCGTTTGCAGAGGGGAGGGGGAGGAGGAGGAGGAGGAGGAGGAGGAGGAGTACTGTGGGATCCTTGCTGGTCTCTGCATTTGTTTTCTTGGAGACGTTTCATTACCAAACTAGTTAACATCATCAGTGCTAGAAGGGAGTGGGGTTTGCAGGGAGGAGGAGGAGGAGGAGGAGGAAGAATTGGAGGAGGAAGAGGAGGAGGAGGAGTTAGAGGAGGAGGAGGAGAAGTATTGTGGGATCCTTGGTGGTCTCTGTGTTTGTTTTCTTGCCGACGTTTTATGACCCAACTAGGTAATACCATCAGTGCTAGAAGGGAGTGGGGTTTGCAGGGAGGAGGAGGAGTTGGAGGAGGAGGAAGAGGAGGAGGAGGAGGAGGAGGAGTACTGTGGGTTCTAGTTCGGTAATGAAATGTCTGCAAGGAAACAACCAAACTCGGAGGAAACAAGAGATCTTAATTTTCCCCAAACAGCCGTCCAGTTTTAGCACAAAAGAATCCTGATCGGCAAACCCTACTAATCTATGCAGAAATCGATGCGCTGACCGGCACCTCCTCCCATTCAGAAAAACATCGTAATGTCCCCCCGAAATCTGTAATTCTAGAATTTTGATTCAGTCTCATTCCCGGGAACAACGGAGGAAAAAAATCTTCGGCTTGATTAAAAAAAAAAAAAAATCTGATATTTTTAAAAATGTTCATTCTAAACACCATTGTTATCTCGTTGTGGGAATTTGCAGGGTGCTAAAGGTGTTCCTGGCTTGGCTGGCTTCAAAGGCCAAGGAGGCCTACCTGGCAAGGCCGGCGTTCCTGGGCCACTGGGGAACCCGGGACCACCAGGTGATCCAGGATTGCAGGTAAGAAGGAAGTTGGAAGTTGGAAGGTCCTGATTTTCTGCAATGCAATTCCTGATACCCTCCGTCAGTACAGATGTGCCTCAACGTACGACCATACCTGAGCCCCAAATTTCTGTTGCTAAGTGAGACATTGGTCAATGTCCCATTTGTGGATCCGGCTTCCCCATTGATTTGGCTTGTCAGAAGGTCGCAAAAGGGGATCGCGTGACCTTTGGCCACTGCGACCGTCATAAATGTGAGTCACTTGCCACGCTTCTCGAATCTGATCACGTGACCACGGGGAGGCTACCGCGGCCATAGGTCTGAAAAACGGTCGTAAGTCTAAGTCACTGTTTTTCAGCGCTGTTGTAATTTCGAATGGTCACTGAATGAATCGTCGTACGTCGAGGACTACCTGTAGAGGGGCAGACTCACTGCTCTCTGTATGCATTTGTCTTTTTATTCACACAACTCTGTGTCTGGGGCCTGTTGAATTTCTCAGCCAGGAGCACGAATTTAAAAAAAAAAATAACTTAACAAATAACTATTAAATGCAACCCTTTTAAACTGAATGAATCTAACGATAGGATCTCTAAACGTCCACCCCCAATAATACGATGTTCGTTCCATTTATTAAAGTGCGTTTACTCTTGGGATTTTTTTCCTTTTCTGACAGTTAACTGAAATGTAAATTTAGCCTTTCATTTCAATCCATTATTCATCTCCTGCACTTTAAAATGAGAAAGAGAGAGTGGCGGGGAAAAAAAGCAGGTTTTTTTCGGCTCAGGCTAAACTTTTACACTTCTTTCTGGGTAGGTTTGACCCCCCATTAAATCAGTGATTCCCAACCTCTGTAACTTTAAGAAGGGTGGACTTCAACTCCCAGAATTCCCCAGCCAGCCGTCATGAAAGCTAGCTGGGTGACACTGGGCCAATCACCAGGAGACGGTGAGTTCTAGTCCTGCCTTCGGCATGAAAGCCGGCCAGGTGAGTTTAGATCAATCACCAGGGGACAGTGAGTTCTAGTCTACCTAAGGCATGAAAGCTAGCTGAGTGACTTTGGGCCAATCACCAGGAGACGGTGAGTTCTAGTTCCACCTTAGGCATGAAAGCAGGCTGGGTGACTTTGGGTCAATCACCAGGAGACAGTGAATTCTAGTTTCACCTTAGTCATGAAAGCTAGCTGAGTGACTTTGGGCCAATCACCAGGAGACGGTGAATTCTAGTCCTGCCTTCGGCATGAAAACTGACTGGATGACTTTAGTCCAATCACCAGGAGACTGTAAGGTCTAGTCCCGCCTTAGCCATTTTTTATTTATTTATTTATTAATCACATTTATATACCGCCCTATCTCCCGAGGGACTCAGGGCGGTTCACAGGCAAGTAAAAGACATATAAATACAGACTAAAACCACATTTAAAAAACTTATTCTACAAAGCCGAATTAAAAAGCAATATAAATAATAAAAACCCATTTAAAACCAATATAAATTTAAAAACTAATCCAGTCCTGCGCAAATGAATAAGTGTGTTTTAAGCTCGCGACGGAAGGTTCGGAGGTCCGGAAGTTGACGGAGTCCTGGGGGAAGTTCGTTCCAGAGGGTGGGAGCCCCCACAGAGAAGGCCCTTCCCCTGGGTATCGCCAGATGACACTGCCTAGCTGACGGCACCCTGAGGAGTCCCTCTCTGTGAGAGCGCACGGGTCGGTGAGAGGTATTCGGTAGCAGTAGGCGGTCCCGTAAATAGCCCGGCCCTATGCCATGAAAATCACTGGGGGACTTTGGGCCAATCACCAGGAGAGGGTGAATTCTAGTTCCACCTTAGGCATGAAAGCTGGCTGGGTGACTTTGGGTCAATCACCAGGAGACAGTGAATTCTAGTTTCACCTTAGGCATGAAAGCTGGCTGGCTGACTTTAGTCCAATTACCGGGAGACGGTGAGTTCTAGTTCCACCTTAGGCATCAAAGCTGGCTGGGTGACTTTGGGCCAACCACCAGGAGACGGTGAGTTCTAGTTCCACCTTAGGCATGAAAGCTGGCTGGCTGACTTTAGTCCAATTACCGGGAGACGGTGAGTTCTAGTTCCACCTTAGGCATGAAAGCTGGCTAGGTGACTTTGGGCCAATCACCAGGAGACGGTGAGTTCTAGTTCCACCTTAGGCATGAAAGCTGGCTAGGTGACTTTGGGCCAATCACCAGGAGACGGTGAGTTCTAGTCCCGCCTTAGCCATGAACATCACTGGGTGACTTTGAGCCAATCACCAGGAGACGGTGAGTTCTAGTCCCGCCTCAGCCATGAAACTCACTGGGTGACTTTGGGCCAATCACCAGGAGACGGTGAGTTCTAGTTTCACCTTAGGCACAAAAGCCAGCCAGGTGACTTTGGCCCTGTCGCCCTTCTCTAAACCCAA
Source organism: Ahaetulla prasina (assembly GCF_028640845.1). Lineage (NCBI taxonomy): Eukaryota > Metazoa > Chordata > Lepidosauria > Squamata > Colubridae > Ahaetulla > Ahaetulla prasina. Next base: position 99,368,679 of record NC_080545.1, read on the forward strand.
CCCACCTCGCAAGGTCGTTGTTGTTCTGGGGAAAATAAGAGGAGGAGAGTGTGTTGGAATCATTTGCAAAAGCAAAGACAGCATACAAAATAAATAAATAACAAGGAGATCACGAAGCAAGCGACATGTGGTCTTGCAACGAAGTCTTATTTTCTGCTTTCAGGGCAAAAGAGGAAGAAGAGGAAGACCCTCGCTCTGCCTCCAGGGACCCCCGGGGACCCCTGGCGAGAAAGGAGGAATGGTGAGGATTTGATCGTCAGAGAGTAGATCTGAAAATCTGAAATCCTGAAGCTTTTATTTCAGGGGAATGATGTTCCATGGAGAAGGGGCCACCACCGAGAAGGGCCTTTCCTGTGGTCCCACCAGTCATACATGTCCTACCTTCCCCTCCTGGTGGGTCAGGTGGATCTTCCTTCCAAGCTTCTCAAGAAAGGGCCTTCCAACTTGGCCCCTTGAAGACCAGTGGACTTCAACTCCCAGAATTCCCCAGCCAATTCTCCCAGAATTCCCCTAGCTGGAGTTGAAGTCCACCCATCTTCCGGTTCTTGAGATAGCTGAGGAATTCTGGGATGTGAAGTCCACCCATCTTCCGGTTCTTGAGATAGCTGAGGAATTCTGGGATGTGAAGTCCACCCATCTTCCGATTCTTGAGATAGCTGTGGAAATATGGGAGTTGAAGTCCATTCCTCTTCAAGTTCCCGAGACAACTGGGGAATTCTGGGATGTGAAGTCCACCCATCTTGAGGTTCTCGAAACAGCCGGGGAATTCTGGGAGTTGAAGTCCAGCTTTCTTCCAGTTCTTGAGATAACTGAGGAATTCTGGGACGTGAAGTCCACCTGTTTTCAAGTTTTTGAGACAGTTGGGGAATTCTGGGATATGAAGCCTACAAGTCTTCAAGTGGTCGAGTTTGGAGACACCCCCCCCTGCATTGAGTTTTATTATCCTATTAAGCACTGTGGCTTATCTAGATATCCAACTTTGGTAACTTTAAGACCTGTGGAGTTCAACTCCCAGAATTTCCCAGCCAGCGCAGCTGAAGTTGAAGTCCAGCTATCTTCCGTTCTTGAGATAGCTGAGGAATTCTGGGATGTGAAGTCCACCCATCTTCCGGTTCTTGAGATAGCTGAGGAATTCTGGGATGTGAAGTCCACCCATCTTCCAATTCTTGAGATAGCTGTGGAAATATGGGAATTGAAGTCCATTCCTCTTCAAGTTCTCGAGACAACTGGGGAATTCTGGGATGTGAAGTCCACCCATCTTGAGGTTCTCGAAACAGCCGGGGAATTCTGGGAGTTGAAGTCCACCCATCTTCCGGTTCTTGAGATAGCTGAGGAATTCTGGGATGTGAAGTCCACCCATCTTCCAATTCTTGAGATAGCTGTGGAAATATGGGAATTGAAGTCCATTCCTCTTCAAGTTCTCGAGACAACTGGGGAATTCTGGGATGTGAAGTCCACCCATCTTGAGGTTCTCGAAACAGCCGGGGAATTCTGGGAGTTGAAGTCCAGCTTTCTTCCAGTTCTTGAGATAACTGAGGAATTCTGGGACGTGAAGTCCACCTGTTTTCAACTTTTTGAGACAGTTGGGGAATTCTGGGATATGAAGCCTACAAGTCTTCAAGTGGTCGAGTTTGGAGACACCCCCCCTGCATTGAGTTTTATTATCCTATTAAGCACTGTGGCTTATCTAGATATCCAACTTTGGTAACTTTAAGACCTGTGGAGTTCAACTCCCAGAATTCCCCAGCCAGCGCAGCTGAAGTTGAAGTCCAGCTATCTTCCGGTTCTTGAGATAGCTGTGGAAATATGGGAGTTAAAGTCCATTCCTCTTCAAGTTCTCAAGACAGCTGGGGAATTCCGGGATATGAAGTCCATCCATCTTGAGGTTCTCAAGACAGCTGGGGAATTCTGGGAGTTGAAGTCCAGCTATCTTCCAGCCATCTTGAGATAGCTGAGGAATTCTGGGATGTGAAGTCCACCCATCTTGAGGTTCTCAAGACAGCTGGGGAATTCTGGGAGTTGAAGTCCAGCTATGTTCCAGTTCTTGAGATAGCTGAGGAATTCTGGGATGTGAAGTCCATCCATCTTGAGGTTCTCAAGACAGCTGGGGAATTCTGGGAGTTGAAGTCCACCTATCTTCCAGCCATCTTTAGATAGCTGAGGAATTCTGGGATGTGAAGTCCATCCATCTTGAGGTTCTCAAGACAGCTGGGGAATTCTGGGAGTTGAAGTCCACCTATCTTCCAGCCATCTTTAGATAGCTGAGGAATTCTGGGATGTGAAGTCCACCCATCTTGAGGTTCTCAAGACAGCTGGGGAATTCTGGGAGTTGAAGTCCAGCTATGTTCCAGTTCTGGAGATAGCTGAGGAATTCTGGGATGTGAAGTCCACCTGTTTTCAAGTTTTTGAGACAGCTGGGGAATTCTGGGAATTGTAGTCCACAGGTCTTAGTTGGACTCTTCGAGTAGTTCTTCAACTCCATGCAGGACCAGTTTGAATGATGGGACATCTTTGGCTACTACTGGCATCTTTTTAACAGGGAGAAGAAGGCCTCGCTGGCCAGAAAGGAGAAAAAGGAGAACCAGGAATTTCCGTAAGTGACGGTACACCCAAGTTGCCTTTTTTTGGGGGGGGATTACCGGTAGTCCTCGACTTACGACCTCAATTTGAACCAAAATTCCCACCGCTGAGCAAAGCGGTTGTTAAATGAGCCGCCCGCCAAACCTGTCAACTTTTCGGACCAGAGTTGTGCAGCCAATTCGCTGCGGTCGCGAAATGAACCCTGCGGTCGTTAAGTGAATCCGGCTGCCTCGGTTCGACGTTGGAAGGCCACAAAAGGTGGGATCACATGACCACCACCCCCCTCCCCTGGGATGCTGCAAATGTCATAAATACGAATCCGTTGAGTCTCAGTTTTGATGATGTGACCGTGAGGTCGTAAGTGTGAAAAAACGGTCGCAGGTGGGTTTTGGGCGATTTTACGTGGACGCTAAACAAACGATTGTTAAAGTCGAGGATTTACCTGCAGTGGCTCAGGGAGAAACTCAAGGATCTCAGCCCGGGAGGTTGAGAGGTTAATTCTGCAGAATGTTGTGTCTCGCCCAATCTCACCACAGCCGGGGCCTTCTTATCTGCTTCCGAACGCTGAAGAATGTCCTAGCATGCCTCCCGGCCCCAGCCCTGGCTCCATGCCCAAGCAGGCTGCAGAGGAGGGAGCACCCCCCCGGCCCCACTTCTGGCTCCATGCCCAGGCAAACGGAGCAGCTAGACCCCTCCCCCTCCTCCACAGCATGTGAGCCTGAGGAAAGTTTATTTCCAACAGCTGCTGATTGGAGTGACCCTCGCATCAGAAGACTGGATAGGCGGAGGCAACAGAAGGAAGGGAAGGGCAGGCCTTAATGAGTGCTGAGTCATGGAGCCACGCCCTATATAAAGGATCTGCTTTCTGGCAGTCTCTGAGTCAGGCAAAGTCTAAACATATCTTGCTGAAGTCACTTTCTGGTCTCCTGCCTGCCTTGAGGACTTTACTAGGACTTTGGCAGAGCTGCAGAGGCAAGCCTGATTCGGATTTCCCTGACCCGGCCGTCAGCGGAGGAGTGGGACACGACACAGAATTTGTCTGTCTGTCAGCGTTTAACTAGGGCAGGTGGACACCTGGATGGGAGCCACCACTCTGGAGAAATGTCAGGTTCCTTAAGGGAGCCGATGGGAAAAACCCTGGAAAATGGCGGACCTTAAGGCTGATCAAGGCTGCAGTGGAAAATGTCGTTTTATTGGGAAGGCTGGCAAAGGCAAAGCTGGGAGGCTGCAAAGCTCGCCTGGAATGCGAGAAGCTGAATTGGCAAATGAAGGGAAGAAATGGGGAGGGGACGAGGTGAGGATTTCGCCTTGATCTGGAAGGGTGGAGAATTCCTTCCTCCCTCCCTCCTTCCCTCCCTGCCATCCTCTCTCTCTTTCCCTCTTCCTTCTTTCCTTCCTGCCTGCCTGCCGTCCTCCTTTTTCCCTTTCCTTCCATTCTTTTCCTTCCTCTCTCTTTTCCCTTCCCTTCTTCTTCCTTCTTTCTCTTGTCAGTCTTTCCCCTCCCTCCTTTTCTTCCATCACTCTCTTTTTCCCTTTCTTTCCTTTTATCTGTCCTTCCTTTTTTTCTCATTACTCTCTTTTCCTTCCTTCCTTCCTTTCCTCTCACTTTCCCATTTCTTCTATTCTTCCTTCCTTCTTTCTCCCATAACCCACTTCCCCTTCTTCCCCTCCTTCTTTCATCTCTATTTCCCCATCCTTCTTTCTCTCATTCCTTATCCTTCCTCCCTCCCTCCCTCCCTGCCATCCTCTCTCTTGTTCTCCTTCTTTCCATCCTTCTTTCCTTGCTTCCTTCCTTCCTCCCTGCCATCCTCTCTCTCTTTCCCTCTCTTTTTCTTCCTTCCTTCCTTCCTTTCCTCTCACTTTCCACATTTCTTCTATTCTTCCTTCCTTCTTTCTCCCATAACCCACTTCCCCTTCTTCCCCTCCTTCTTTCATCTCTATTTCCCAGTCCTTCTTTCTCTCATTCTTTATCCTTCCTTCCTTCCTCCCTCCCTCCTTCTTTTTCTCCTCTTTTCTCCTCTTTTTGCCTCCTGCCTTCTTTTGCTCTTCACTCTCTTTCCCCTCATCTTCCCCCCCTCCCTCTCAGAATAAAAACTTCCTCCAAGCAAGATTTTCTTCCCAAAACATTGTAGAAACACGAGTTTGAATACTTGAAAGAGCGCATAAACGCAGCAGAAAGCGATTCAGTGGCTTTTGCTAGCGGCCCAAACCTGGTTCCAGTCGTTCCTTTCGGGGGGGTGGGGGAGGAATGAGGTGATCCCCATTTCCTGACCTGAGGGGCATGGTGGAATTCCCCTCTGCCTCCCCGAGTCCAGAACGGACCTCCCATTGGCTTTGCACACTTATGGGGCTAAAGAAACTGAAGAAGGGAGGGAAACTGACCGGAACATCCCTGTTGCGGAATCTTAAACTCAGCTTTTCTGCTTCTCTGCCCAGGCCGAAGACGTGAAGGTCATTATCAGGAGCGAGATGAGCAGGAAAGACGGTAAGGGCTCCAAATTGGATCAATTTGAATGGCAGCACATCCCTGACTGACAAAGGAAATTTCCTCCCGTTACAAATGAGTGTTTTTGTTACCCAGCCTGATCATAGATTATCGTAGCAGGGCGGCCAGCCCCTGACCTTAAGAGGTGGGTGGGGATGGTTTTCCTGCAGAATCTTAATTTAAAACAATCCTCTTGGCCCGGCAGAATGCAAAGTGACAAAGTCTGTGATTTATTTTCACATCACAGGTTCCCGGCTCTGGGTTTTTGATTCTTCAGTCTGGTACGCAAAGTTTCTCCACCTTGGCAGATTGAAGATGGCTTGGACTTCAGCTCCCAGAATTCCCCAGCCAGCTGTGAGAATTGAAGTCCACCTTTCTTCAGGTTCTTGAGGTAGCGGGGGAATTCTGAAATCCACCCGTTTTCAAGTGGAAATCCACCCGTTTTCAAGTTGCTGGGCTGGCTGGGGAATTCTGGAAGTTGAAGTCCAGCCATCTTGAGGTTCTTCAGACAGCTGGGGAATTCTGGGAGTTGAAATCCATTCCTCTTCAAGTTCTTGAGATAGCTGAGGAATTCTGGGATGTGAAGTCCACCTGTTTTCAAGTTCTTGAGACAACTGGGGAATTCTGGGAGTTGAAGACCGTTCCTCTTCAAGTTCTTGAGACAGCTGGGGAATTCTGGGAGTTGAAGTTCGTTCCTCTTCAAGTTCTTGAGACAGCTGGGGAATTCTGGGAGTTGAAGTTCGTTCCTCTTCAAGTTCTTGAGACAGCTGGGGAATTCTGGGGGTTGAAGTCCGTTCCTCTTCAAGTTCTTGAGACAACTGGGGAATTCTGGGGGTTGAAGTCCAGCTTTCTTCCAGTTCTTGAGATAGCTGAGGAATTCTGGGATGTGAAGTCCACCTGTTTTAAAGTTCTTGAGACAGCTGGAGAATTCTGGGAGTTGAAGTCCGTTCCTCTTCAAGTTCTTGAGACAGCTGGGGAATTCTGGGAGTTGAAGTTCGTTCCTCTTGAAGTTCTTGAGACAGCTGGGGAATTCTGGGGGTTGAAGTCCAGCTTTCTTCCAGTTCTTGAGATAACTGAGGAATTCTGGGATGTGAAGTCCACCTGTTTTCAAGTTCTTGAGACAGCTGGGGAATTCTGGGGTTGAAGTCTGTTCCTCTTCAAGTTCTTGAGACAGCTGGGGAATTCTGGGAGTTGAAGTTCGTTCCTCTTCAAGTTCTTGAGACAGCTGGGGAATTCTGGGGGTTGAAGTCCGTTCCTCTTCAAGTTCTTGAGACTGGGGAATTCTGGGAGTTAAAGTCTGTTCCTCTTCAAGTTCTTGAGACAACTGGGGAATTCTGGGGGTTGAAGTCCAGCTTTCTTCCAGTTCTTGAGATAGCTGAGGAATTCTGGGATGTGAAGTCCACCTGTTTTAAAGTTCTTGAGACAGCTGGAGAATTCTGGGAGTTGAAGTCCGTTCCTCTTCAAGTTCTTGAGACAGCTGGGGAATTCTGGGAGTTGAAGTTCGTTCCTCTTGAAGTTCTTGAGACAGCTGGGGAATTCTGGGGGTTGAAGTCCAGCTTTCTTCCAGTTCTTGAGATAACTGAGGAATTCTGGGATGTGAAGTCCACCTGTTTTCAAGTTCTTGAGACAGCTGGGGAATTCTGGGGGTTGAAGTCCGTTCCTCTTCAAGTTCTTGAGACAGCTGGGGAATTCTGGGGGTTGAAGTCTGTTCCTCTTCAAGTTCTTGAGACAGCTGGGGAATTCTGGGAGTTGAAGTCCGTTCCTCTTCAAGTTCTTGAGACAGCTGGGGAATTCTGGGAGTTGAAGTCCTCTCCTCTTCAAGTTGCCTAGCTCAAGAAACCCTGCTTTAGTACACATGGAGACAGAGATCACATCAAGATCTGCTTCGTTGGCACATTAATAAGATAATTGCATCAAAGTAATCACGTGTCCCAAAACTCAGTTCCCTTTTGCCATGGGATCTACTGTGCAAATCTAACTATGCCCAGATGTTAACTTGTGGTAAGTTGAGGGACTAAAATTTTTTACAAATAATAATGAAATAAAATAAAAAAAATTAAATAAAAATAAAATAAAAATAAAATAAAATAATAAAATAAAATAAAATAAAAAATAAAGTAAAATAATTAAATTAAATTAAATTAAATTAAATAATAAAATTAAATTAAATAAAAACAAATGCTTCCTTTGCCACCCAGCCTTTATAATTATGAACCCTTTAAAAGCTCCTGTGAACTGCAAACACATCTCAAACCACCACCCCCTTTTTTTTTGTCTGCTTTCACAGTTTGTGACGGTGAGTCGCAAAAGAGGAACCCTCCAACAAGAAAAGAGAAGTACCAATCCAAGCTGGCACACCAACAAGATGGCATTTGAGCTACCAAGCTTGGCCCAGATGGTTAAAGCAATACCCCGTTATCTTATCTACCAAGTTTTGATTGCAGGCAGATCAAAGTGTTTATGTTCTCTCCCGATTAAACCTGGTTTGTCGTTCAGTGATCCGGCATAGGTACAATATCAGAGCAGGTCTTGTCGGGGGTCCAGCTGCAGTGAAGGTTATGGGATTTGTCATCCGAGACTTTTGAGGGAGGCTATGCCGTACTGCATTCTGCCAACTCCATAGAATCATAGATTTCTTGGGCTGGAAGGGACCCCGGAGATCTTCTAGTCCAACCCTCTGTCTAAGACAGGAGACCTGATACATCCCAGCTTTTAGGAATCCATGCGAAGTGCATGGCTTACTAGCTAACTACTTTTTGGTCAACTGGTTAATATACGAGGAATGGTTGCAGCAACTGGGTATGTCTAGTTTAAGGAAAAGAAGGACTAGGGGAGACATGATAGCAGTCTTCCAATATCTCAGGGGCTGCCACAAAGAAGATTTGGGGGGTCCAGCTATTCTCCAAAGCACCTGAGGGCAGGACAAGAAGCAACGGGTGGAAACTGATCAAGGAGAGAAGCAACTTATAATGAGGGAGAAATTTCCTGACAGAACAATTGATCACTGGAACAACTTGTCTCCAGAATTTGTGAATGCTCCAACAATGGAGGTTTTTAAGAAGCAGGGGGTTGGACTAGGAGACCTCAAAGGTCCCTTCCAGCCCTAGGTCACTATGATTCAGTGAGACAGATAAGATACGTATGATACATTTATTTATTTATTTATTTATTATTTAAATTTTTATACCGCCCTTCTCCCGAAGGACTCAGGGCGGTTCACAGCCAGATAAAAAATGCACAATAATACAATATAAATACGATTAAAATACAATTAAAAAACTTATTAAATTGGCCGAGATTAAAAATTTAGAATAAAAACCCATTTAAAACCCATAAATTTAAAAACTAACCCAGTCCAGCGCAGATGAATAAGTGAGTTTTAAGCTCGCGACGAAAGGTTCGGAGGTCCGGAAGTTGACGAAGTCCTGGGGGGAGTTCGTTCCAGAGGGCGGGAGCCCCCACAGAGAAGGCCCTTCCCCTGGGCGTCGCCAGACGACACTGTCACACCGACGGCACCCTGAGGAGTCCCTCTCTGTGAGAGCGCACGGGTTGGTGAGAGGTATTCGGTAGCAGCAGGCGGTCCCGTAGATAGCCCGGCCCTATGCCATGGAGCGCTTTAAAGACGTTCACCAACACCTTGAAGCGTACCCGGAAGGCCACAGGTAGCCAGTGCAGCCTGCGCAGGATAGGTGTCACGCGGGAGCCACGAGGGGCTCCCTCTATCACCCGCGCAGCCGCATTCTGGACTAACTGAAGCCTCCGGATGCCCCTCAAGGGGAGCCCCATGTAGAGAGCATTGCAGTAATCCAGACGAGACGTCACAAGGGCGTGAGTGACTGTGCACAAGGCATCCCGGTCTAGAAAGGGGCGCAACTGGCGCACCAGGCGAACCTGGTGGAAAGCTCTCCTGGAGACGGCCGTCAGGTGGTCTTCAAAAGACAGCCGTTCATCCAGGAGAACGCCCAAGTTGCGCACCCTCTCCATCGGGGCCAATGACTCGCTCCCAACAGTCAGCCGTGGACTCAGCTGACTGTACCAGGATGCCGGCATCCACAGCCACGGATGATTGATAGAGAGATAGATAGATAGATAGATAGATAGATAGATAGATAGATAGATAGATAGATAGATAGATAGGAGAGAGATTTATTTATTTATTTATTATTTTAATTTATATACCAATGAGAGAAAGAGGGAGATAAGATACATTAGATAGATAGATAGATAGATAGATAGATAGATAGATAGATAGATAGATAGATAGATAGATAGATAGATAGACGGGAGAGAGATGAGAGAAAGAGGGAGATAAGATACATTAGATAGATAGATAGATAGATAGATAGATAGATAGATAGATAGATAGATAGATAGATAGATAGATAGATAGGAGAGAGATGAGAGAAAGAGATAAGATACATTAGATAGATAGATAGATAGATAGATAGATAGATAGATAGATAGATAGATAGGAGAGAGTGGCAGCGGTAGTGTCGGTGTCGGTGGCGGCGGTGGCGGCGGCCTGGCTGGACCGGCTTGGCCAGGGCCTAGCCTGTTGGTGGTTGACTGGGTCCGGTGAACTGTGGCATGACCCAGCAAACCCGGCGGGTGAGTGGCCTATTCCAGCTGGAGGCCTGGCTTAGCGGCCACGAAGAGGCCCGACGGTCGCCTTCTTTGTCATCTTGAAGGCTGTCCACGGGTCCAGGGGACGCCCTCGCTACCATCTAGAGGACGTCTATAGACCGTCTATGGGGCTTTGAGCCCTTTGCCCCCCCCGGACTTTTGGAGAGAGATGCCTCGTCGGTGGAGCAGCTTGGCCCATTAGGCGCGTGTTTCGTCCTCTTTGTCAACTTGAAGGACGATCACGGGCCATGTAGGCACCTTTTTTACCATCTCTGAGGATGCCCATGGGCTGGCTGCAAGGGGATCGTCTGAAGACCTTTGGTCCCCAGCTGGGGGGAATTGAGGATGGTCCTGGACAATCCTAGCTTGTCTACTGTAGGACTATATCCTCTCCCCCCCCCTCGTGCCCATAGACCACCCCTCGGGACTGGAGATGAGGGGTTGGAGCTCTGACTGAATCATGGCGGTCTGTTCATCTACCGCCCAAGACCTATATCCCGTCTGTCCTCTACTCGGAACCACTGGTGCGTCAATTTCCATCTTGACAGGTCCAGGATGGGTCCGTTTGCCGGACTTTTATCATGCGGACATTTACAGCGGCTGACCTTCTTGCCCTGCGAGATTCCCCTCTCTCGCGGGTCTGGCCCCCCACATTATCGAGGGCCCATCTTGAGGACGGGTTTTGGAACCCCGAGAGATGGCATGCCAAAAATAGGAGACTCAGGGGATTTTTAATTAATTATTTTAATAGGGTTTTTAAAGGGAATTTTAATGGGAATCTTAAGGGGAGGGTGGGAACTGACGGGTCTGGGTTGGAGGGGAGGTAGTGTCGGGTGGGGTGGAGGGTTAGGTGGGTGAGGGGTAGCCCGTCGGAGGGAAACCAGTTCCAGCGCATGCTCGTGGCGACTATCAAATGGGTTCGGAGGTTATGGGGGAGTGTGTTCCTTTGTGTGAGGGTGAGTCTATTTGCACGGTAAGTGGGAGGCAGATATGGCGGAAGGGGGATCGATCGACATAGGGGGTCACGCGTTCGATGTCTGCAGGCGATCGCGTGCCCGATCCCCTGACTTCTCCGTTCCCGGATGGTCAAGACCCTCAGAGCCTGGGCTCGCCTGATGTTATGCAACGCACGGTCCGTGGCCAATAAGGCCCCCTAATACATGATCTGATTCAGGGGTGCCGGATATTATAGGCGCACGGAGACCTGGTTGGGCACTGAAGGTGTGCCCTGGTCGAGATGTGCCCACCGGTTTCCGTGCATTCCATCAGCCGAGGCCCAGGGTAGGGGTGGAGGGTGGCGGTTGCTATTAAAGAGAGTCTAGAGCCGAGGAGACCACTGTACCTCAGATCGCCGGGTGAATCCTCTTGTGAGGTGGGGTCATAGATGTCAGATGGGCTTGCTGGTCGCGTACCTGGCTCCTTGCTGCGTGACAGCTGCCCTGCCCGAGCTCCTGGAGGTGCTTGCCGGGTGGCAGTGGAGACCCCAGACTGTTAGTCATGGGGACTTTAACTGCCATCTGCAGGCACTTCATCGTCGATAGCTCGGGAGTTGTGGGCATGCGTGACAGCCTTGGACCTGACTCAAGTAGTGGATGGCCCCCCTGACTTCGGGGGAGGCACACATGACCTGTTATTAGTCTCTGTTCAGTGGTTGAGAGATCTGGACTTAAAGGAAATAGTCATTGAACCTTTGTCATGGTCAGATCACTCTCCTTCGCCTGGACTTTCTGACCGCTACCCAACACCGCAGGGAGACGGAACCATTACGATGGTACCGTCCCAGGCGCCTGATGGACCCAGAGAGGTTTCGGACGGAGCTTGGGCCACTTCCTGAGGGTCTGGCTCACGGCACGGCAGAGGAACTAGCTGCAGCCTGGGAACGGGCTGCGGCTGGGGCTTTAGACCGTGTCGTGCCTTTGCGGCCTCTGACCCGGCGCAGATCCCAACCGGCTCCTTGGTTCTCCGAGGAGCTGAGGGGGATGAAACGCCGGAGAAGACGCCTAGAGAGTTCCTGGAGGTCCAGCCGTTCAGAGGCTGATCGGACACTAGTTAGATCCTATACTAGGACCTACCTAGTGGCACGGAGGGAAGCGGGGCGTTGCTCCGCCCCCCCCCTCATTGCGCCGGCAGATACCCGCCCAGCTGCCCTGTTTCGGGTGACCCGCTCCCTCCTTCACCAGGGGGAGCGGGATGACCCGTTGCAGGGACGTGCTGAGGAGTTTAACGGTTATCTATACGATAAAATCGTTCAGCTTAGGGACGGCCTGGACCAAAATTGTGGCGATCCAGACGGGGTATCTGAGGCGGTCTTGGTGATGTTGTTTGGGATGAGTTTGACCCTGTGACTCCGAGGACATGGACAGGTTGCTGGGTAGATTGAATGCCACCACGTGTTTACTGGACCCGTGCCCTCCTGGCTGGTGCTGGCCACTCAGGAGGTGACACGAGGCTGGCTCCAGGGATTACGAGTGCTTCCTTGTTGGAGGAGTCTTTCCGGCCGCCTTGAAAGAGGCGGTGGTGAGGCCCTCCTCAAGAAGCCTTCCTGGACCCGGCTGTTTTAGGTAATTATCGTCGTCTCCAACCCGCCGCGGCGAAGGTTGTAGAGAGTATGGTGGCATTTCAGTTTCCCCTGCACCTGGAGGAAACTGTCTATCTGGACCTGCTCCAGTCCGGCTTCCGACCGGTTACAGCACTGAGACGGCTTTGGTCGCGTTGGTGGATGATCTCTGGAGGGCCAGGATAGGGGTTATTCCTCTGCCCTGGTCCTATTAGACCTCTCAGCGGCTTTTGATACCATCGACCATGGTATCCTGCTGCGCCGTTGGAGGGATTGGGAGTGGAGGCACCGCTTATCGGTGGTTCTCCTCCTATCTCTCCGACCGTCGCAGACGGTGTTGACGGGCAGAGGTCACCCCGCGCGCCTCACTTGTGGGTGCCGCAGGGCCGATTCTCTCGCCTTCTGTTCAACATCTATATGAAGCCGCTGGGTGAGATCATCAGTGGCTTCGTGTGAGGTACCAGCTGTACGCTGATGACACCCAGCTGTACTTTTCCACACCGGCCACCCCAATGAAGCTATCAAGTGCTGTCCCGGTGTTTGGAAGCCGTACGGGTCTGGTTCGGGTGACCCGCCCTCCTTCACCAGGGGAGCGGATGACCCGCTGCAGGGACGTGCTGAGGAGTTTAACGGTTATCTATACGATAAAATCGCTCAGCTTAGGGACGGTCTGGACCAAAATTGTGGCGATTCAGACGGGGTATCTGAGGGCGGTCTTGGTGATGTTGTTTGGGATGAGTTTGACCCTGTGACTCCCGAGGACATGGACAGGTTGCTGGGTAGATTGAATGCCACCACGTGTTTAGTGGACCTGCCCCTCCTGGCTGGTGCTGGCCACTCAGGAGGTGACACGAGGCTGGCTCCAGGGATTACGAGTGCTTCCTTGTTGGAGGAGTCTTCCGCCGCCTTGAAAGAGGCGGTGGTGAGGCCCTCCTCAAGAAGCCTTCCTGACCCGCTGTAGGACGTGCTGAGGAGTTTAACGGTTATCTATACGATAAAATCGCTCAGCTTAGGGACGGTCTGGACCAAAATTGTGGCGATTCAGACGGGGTATCTGAGGGCGGTCTTGGTGATGTTGTTTGGGATGAGTTTGACCCTGTGACTCCCGAGGACATGGACAGGTTGCTGGGTAGATTGAATGCCACCACGTGTTTACTGGACCCGTGCCCTCCTGGCTGGTGCTGGCCACTCAGGAGGTGACACGAGGCTGGCTCCAGGGATTACGAGTGCTTCCTTGTTGGAGGAGTCTTCCGCCGCCTTGAAAGAGGCGGTGGTGAGGCCCTCCTCAAGAAGCCTTCCTGGACCCGCTGTTTTAGGTAATTATCGCCGGTCTCCAACCCGCGGCGAAGGTTGTAGAGAGTATGGTGGCATATCAGTTTCTGCACCTGGAGGAAACTGTCTATCTGGACCTGCTCCAGTCCGGCTTCCGACCCGTTACAGCACTGAGACGGCTTTGGTCGCGCAGGATGATCTCTGGAGGGCCAGGGATAGGGGTTATTCCTCTGCCCTGGTCCTATTAGACCTCTCAGCGGCTTTTGATACCATCGACCATGGTATCCTGCTGCGCCGTTGGAGGGATTGGGAGTGGAGGCACCGTTTATCGGTGGTTCTCCTCCCATCTCTCCGACCGTCGCAGACGGTGTTGACGGGGCAGAGGTCACCCCGCGCCTCACTTGTGGGTGCCGCAGGGCCGATTCTCTCGCCTTCTGTTCAACATCTATATGAAGCCGCTGGGTGAGATCATCAGTGGCTTCGGTGTGAGGGACCAGCTGTACGCTGCTGACACCCAGCTGTACTTTTCCACACCGGCCACCCCAATGAAGCTATCAAGTGCTGTCCCGTGTTTGGAAGCCGACGGGTCTGGATGGGGAGAAACAGGCTCAAGCTCAATCCTCCAAGACGGAGTGGCTGTGGATGCCGGCATCCCGGTACAGTCAGCTGAGTCCGCGGCTGACTGTCGGAGCGAGTCATTGGCCCCGGCGGAGAGGGTGCGCAATTTGGGTGTTCTCCTGGATGCACGGCTGTCTTTGAAGATCATTTGACGGCCGCCTCCAGGAGAGCTTTCCACCAGGTTCGCCTGGTGCGCCAGTTGCGCCTTTCTAGACCGGGATGCCTTGTGCACAGTCACCACGCCTTGTGACGCCTCGCCTGACTACTGCAATGCTCTCTACATGGGGCTCCCTTGAAGGGCATCCGGAGGCTGCAGTTGGTCCAGAATGCAGCTGCGCTGGTGATAGAGGGAGCCCTCGTGGCTCCCGAGTGACACCTATCCTGCGCAGGCTGCACTGGCTACCTGTGGCCTTCCGGTGCGCTTCAAGGTGTTGGTGAACGCCTTTAAAGCGCCCATGGCATAGGGCCGGGTTACTTACGGGACCGCCTGCTGCTACCGAATACCTCTCACCGACCGTGCGCTCTCACAGAGAGGGACTCCTCAGGGTGCCGCCGGCGCGACAGTGTCGCCTGGCGACACCCAGGGAAGGGCCTTCTGTGGGGCTCCCGCCTCTGGAACGAACTCCCCAGGACTTCGCCAACTTCCGGACCTCAACCTTTCGCCGCGAGCTCAAAACTTACTTATTTATCTGCGCTGGACTGGGTTAGTTTTCTTAAGTTATGGGTTTTTAATGGGTTTTATCTTTAAATTTTAATTGTGGCCAATTCAAATAAGTTTTTTATTAGTATTTTAATTGTATTTACAATGTATTCATTTTTTACTTGGCTGTGAACCGCCCTGAGTCCTTCGGGAGAAGGGCGGTATACAAATTTAAATAATAAATAAATAAATAAAATAAGATGAGAGAAAGATAAGATAGATTAGATAGATAGATTAGATAGATTAAATAGATAGATAGATAGATAGATAGATAGATAGATAGATAGATAGATAGATGGATGGATGGATGGATGGATGGATGGATGGATGGATGGATGGATGGATGGATGGATGGATGGATGGATGGATAGATAGATAGACGGGGGAGAGATGAGAGAAAGAGGGAGATAAGATACATTAGATAGATAGATAGATAGATAGATAGATAGATAGATAGATAGATAGATAGATAGATAGATAGGAGAGAGATGAGAGAAAGAGATAAGATAGATTAGATAGATTAGATAGATGGATGGATGGATGGATGGATAGATAGATAGATAGATAGATAGATAGATAGATAGATAGATAGATAGACAGACAGACAGACAGACAGACAGATAGATAGATGAGAGAAAGAGATAAGATACATTAGATAGATAGATAGATAGATAGATAGATAGATAGATAGATAGATAGATAGATAGGAGATGAGAGAAAGAGGGAGATAAGATACATTAGATGGATAGATAGATAGATAGATAGATGAATGGATGGATAGATAGATAGATAGATAGATAGATAGATAGATAGATAGATAGATGGATGAATGAGAGAAGATGAGATTAGGTCTATCTAATGTATCGATCTATTGATCTATCGATCTATGATCTATCTATCTCTGATAGATAGATAAATAAATAGAGAGATAGGAGAGAGATGAGAGAAAGAGATCAGATACATTAGATAGATAGAGAGATAGAGAGATAGAGAGATAGAGAGATAGAGAGATAGAGAGATGAGAGAAAGAGAGATGATACATTAGATGGATCGATTGATCGATCGATCAATAGATAGATGAGAGAGAGAGATGAGAGAGAGAGAGATAAGATACATTAGATAGACAGACAGACACACATGGATGGACGGATGGAGCAGATTGCCTTCAGAAGTTCTGGGTGGTTCATCAAAGCAAGTCTTTAAGAAGAGACCAGACAACCTTTTGTCTGAAATGGTATCGGGTCTCCTGCTGGAGCAGGGGGTTGGACTAGAAGACCTCCAAGGTCCCTTCCGGCCAGTGGTGGGATTCAAGTCATTTAACAACCAGTTCTCTGCCTTAATGATTTCTTCCAACAACCAGTTTGCCAAACTGCTCTGAAAATTAACAACCGGTTCTCCCGAAGTGGTGCGAACTGGCTGAATCCCACCACTGCTTCCGGCTCTGTTGTTCTACGTCTTGGATCTCGCCGCCCGTCACCCTCACGTGCCCAGAGGATCTCAAATTAAGGATGAGGAGGAGAAATCCCTGCAGCATTCAGGTTGGCAATGAAGAGCTTGGCTTCCTGATTCTTCCGCGTCTTCCTTTTCTGCAGACAAAAACATCTGTACAGCCAAACGTCCGGCAGAGTCCGGTGCCGGTTCCTTGGCAGATGCCCAGCAAATGGCGGAGGAGGCCCCGCTGGCCAAAGATCCGGCAGCAGAAGACCCACTGGGCAAAACCAAAGAAGAGAAGCAGAAAGGTACTGGATTGGCATTGGGGAGACTCCCCCCTCAGCCTTCAAAGTCCCCTGGCAGCCTTTGGGCCTGGTCTAACAAATGTATGTATGAACAGGTACCATGTTTCAGCGCTTGGCCTTATTGCCATGCGCTCAAAAGCCCGATTGGGCTTATTATCAGGAGGTGTCTTATTTTGGGGGGAAACAGGGTATCTTTCTAACATCTCTGTCTGTCTGTCTGTCTGTCTGTCTGTCTGTCTGTCTGTCTGTCTGTCTACATCTATCTATCTATCTATCTGTCTCTATCTATCTATCTATCTATCTATCTATCTATCTTTCTCTCTCTCTCTCTCTCTTATCTATATCTCTATCTATAATCTATCATCTCTTTCTATCTCTATCTATCTCTATCTATCTATCTATCTATCTGTGTCTGTCTACATCTATCTATCTCTGTCTGTCTATCTGTCTATCTATCTATCTATCTATCTATCTATCTATCTATCTATCTATCTATCTATCTATCTATCTATCTGTATCATCTATCTATCATCTTTCTCTCTCTCTCTCTTATCTATCTATCTATAATCTATCATTCTATCTCTCTCTCTCTCTCTCTATCTGTCTGTCTACATCTATCTATCTCTGTCTGTCTATCTAGCTATCTAGCTATCTATCTCTATCTATCTATCTATCTATCTATCTATCTATCATCTTTCTCTCTCTCTCTCTCTCATCTCTTTCTATCTATAATCTATCATCTCTATCTATCTATCTATCTCTATCTATCTATCTGTCTGTCTACATCTATCTATCTATCTCTGCCTGTCTGTCTGTCTATATCTATCTATCTATCTCTGTCTGTCTGTCTATATCTATCTATCTATCTATCTATCTATCTATCTATCTATCTCAATCATCTATCAATCATCTTTCTCTCTCTCTCTCTTATCTATCTATCTCTATCTATAATCTATCATCTCTCTAGCTATCTCTCTATCTCTATCTATCTATCTATCTATCTGTCTGTCTGTATCTGTCTATATCTACCTATCTATCTCTATCTATCTATCATCTATCTATCATCTTTCTCTCTCTCTCTCTCTATCTTATCTATCTCTATCTATCTATCTATCTCTATCTATCTGTCTGTCTGTCTACATCTATCTATCTATCTATCTATCTATCTATCTGTCTGTCTATATCTATCTATCTATCTCTATCATCTATCTATCATCTTTCTCTCTCTCTCTATCTTATCTATCTATCTATCTATCTATCTATCTATCTATCTATCTATCTATCTCTCTATCTATCTATCTATAATCTATCATCTCTCTCTATCTATCTATCTCTATCTATCTATCTATCTATCTATCTATCTATCTATCTATCTATCTATCTATCTATCTCTATCTATCTAAGACCTTATCTCTTATATTTTTTTGAACCCTGGAATAAGCGCTTGGCCTTATTGCCATGCACTCAAAAGCCCGATTGGGCTTATTATCAGGGGGTGTCTTATGTTGGGGAGAAACAGGGTAGTCCTCGCTTAATGACCGCAATTGGGATCGGCAACTCTGTCACTAAGGGGCCAGTCACTAAGCGAGAAATCACATGACTGCAGTGGAGTTACAACAACGCAATTCCGTTTGGTTCTTAAGGGAATCACCACGGTCATCGTGCGAGACAACACGTAACCCCGGCTTGCAATTTTACTGCCCTGGCCTCTGCTTGTGAGAAGCTGGCTGGGAAGTGTGCAAGTGGGATTGTGTCATTATGAGATGCAGCAGCAGTTGTAATGCAAGGACTGGTTGTAAAGTTACTCTTTGAAGGCCATCATAATGGTTGCTTAACACTGGGAAGCGAAGGGAGGGAGGGAGGGAGGGAGGGAGGACGGGGAAAGAGTTGAAACAGAAGGGAAGAGAAGGAAGAAAGGGAGGCAGGAAGGGAGAAATAAAAGGAAAGAAAGAGAAAGAAAGAAAGAAAGAAAGAAAGAAAGAAAGAAGAAAGAAAGAAAGAAAGAAAGGAAAGAAAAAAGAAAGAAGGAAGGAAGGAAAGAAAAAGTAAGGGAAAGAAAGAAAGGAAAGAAAGAAAAAGAGAAAGAAAGAAAAAGGGAAAGAAAGAAAAGAAGGAAAGAAATAAAAAGAAAGAAAGAGAAACAAAGAAACAAAAAAGAAACAAATAATGAAAGGCAAACAAACAATATTGAAGGAAGAAGTGGAGAGCGAGTGAGAGAAAAAAGGAAGGAAGGAAGGAAGGAAGGAAAGAAAGAAAGAAAGAAAGAAAGAAAGAAAGAAAGAAAGAAAGAAAGAAAGAAAGAAAAAGAGACTCAATATTGCTGTATATTCCAACTTGGCAACTTGAATATGCATGGTCTTCAAACCCCAGAATTCCCTAGGTGGCATGCCGGCTGGGGAATTCTGGGAGTTGAAGTCCACCCATTTCAAAGTGGTTCAGGTTGAGAATGCCAGCTCTCAAAGATCCAAGCGCCCTTCCCTTCCCTTCCCACCCTCTCTCCCCTCCCTCCAACAGCCTTGTTGGTGCTTCAGTGGCCTTCATACAAACACACAAACACACACTCTTTGCCCAAGTTGTAAAAAAAAACACCATCTTGACATTCAAGCTGTCCTTCCGCCTCCCCCTCCCCGTCGATCCATCTCCGTGACATGTTCCTCCTGAGGTCTTGTAAAGGCAGGAGGGGAACGTGGTCGGTGGGCCTTGCGGCAGCCCATAATGATCCGTGTTTGAATTGCGGCTAATTTATTTGCACACATACACACACACACACATTAGCTGTAAGTTTCTCCTGGCCTTGAGGGCAGCTGCAGGGAGGATCACGCAGGTAATGGGTGGGCTTCCTGGGAGGAGGTGAATGAATTACTGGCAATCTTTTCTTTCTTTCTTTCTTTCTTTCTTTCTTTCTTTCTTTCTTTCTTTCTTTCTTTCTTTCTTTCTTTCTTTCCTTCCTTCCTTCCTTCCTTCCTTTTCTTTTTCTTTCCTTTCCTTTCTTTTCTTTTCTTTTCTTTCGCCACTTTTTCTGCTCCTTTGGGAGAAAAAATGAGGGGGAATGTTGCAAATGATCAAGGAATTTAATGTGGCAGCATCTCTGGGTCTCCTTTTTACCGACTTTCGGGAAATCTCTCCTGGATCTGTCTATCCTTCCTTTCCCTCCCTTCCTTTCTCCCTCCCTCCTTCTCTCCCTTCCTCCCCTTCGTTTGTTCGTTCGTTTGTACCTTCCTTCCTTTCCTCCTTCCTTAATGTTCCCTTCCTTTCTTCCTTACCCTTCTCCCTTCCTCTCTCCCTTCTTCCATCCCTTTCCTTCCTTCCTTAATTTTCCGTTCCCTTCTTTTCTTCCCTTCCCTTTTTCCTTTCCCCTTCCTTCCATCTCTTCCTTCCTCCATCCCCTCCTTCCTTCTTTCCCCCTTCCTTCCCTCCTTCCTTAGTTTTCCCTTCCCTTCTCTTCTTCCCTTCCCTTTTTCCTTTCCCTTCTCCTTCCTATCTCTTCCTTTTTCCATCCCCCCTCCCTCTGCTTCCTCCTCCTCCTTCCCTCCTTCCTTCCCTCCTTCCTTAATTTTCCTTCCTTTCCTTCCTTCTCTTTCCTCTCTCTTCTTCCTCCCTCCCTCCTTCCTTCCTTCCTCCCTTCCTTCTCCTTCCTTAATTTTCCTTCCTCTCTTTTCCCTTCCTTTCCTTTCCTTTCTCCTTCCCTCTATCTCTTCCTTTTTCCATCCCCCCTCCTCCTTCCTCTCCTTCCTTCTTCTTCCTCCTCCTCCTTCCTTCCTTCCTCCTTCCTTAATTTTCCTTCCTTTTCCTTTCCTCTCCTTCCTCTTCCTTCCTCCTTCCTCCTCCTTCCTTCCTTCCCTCCTTCCTTAATTTTCCTTCCTCTCTCTCTTCCTTCCTCCTTCCTTCCTCCTTCCTTCCTTCCTTCCCTCCTTCCTTAATTTTCCCTTCCCTTCTCTTCTTCCCTTCCCTTTTTCCTTTCCTTTCTTCTCTCTATCTCTTCCTTTTTCCATCCCCCCTCCTCCCTCCCTCTCTGCTTCCTCCCTCCCTCCATCCCTTCCTTCCTTCCCTCCTTCCTTAATTTTCCCTTCCCTTTTTCCTTTCCCTTCTCTTTCCCTTTCTCTCTTCCTTCCTCCATTCCCCCCACTCCCTTCTTTCCTTTTCGCCTCCCTTCCCTCCAGCTTTTAGTGGTGTGAATTCTCTGGAGTTTGTCCTGCCTTGCAGATCCCTGCGCCTTGCCAATGGACGAGGGCGCCTGCCTGCAGTATGTGGTGCTGTGGTATTTCCACCCGGAAACTGAGACCTGCCGTCCCTTCATCTATGGAGGCTGCGCGGGAAACGCAAATCAGTTTCCCTCCAAGGAGAGCTGTGAGCGGAAGTGCAAGAGAGGAAAAGGTGAGTTGGAGCCCAAGAGGGGGCAGCAGAGCCATTTTTCACAAACTTCTCAAATGCCCGAGGAATATCGAGGAATAAATAATGATAATATCAAGGAACAGGTCAGCTTGGTCTAGAGGTAAAGCCGTCAGACTAGAAACCAGGAGACGGTGAATTCTAGTGCCGTTTTAGGCACCAAAGCCAGCTGGCCGATTTTGAACCAATCACCAGGAGAATGTGAGTTCTAGTCCCGCCTTAGGCATGAAAGCCCATTGGGTGACTTTGGGCCAATCACCAGGAGACTGTGAATTCTAGTCCCGCCTTAGGTATAAAAGCCCGTTGGCTGACTTTAGGCCAAACTGTGAGTTCTAGTCCCGCCTTAGGTACGTATAAAAGCCTGTTGGGTGACTTTAGATCAATCACCAGGAAGTTGTGAGTTCTAGTCCCGCCTTAGGTATAAAAGCCCATTGGGTGACTTTGGGCCAATCACCAGGAGACTGTGAATTCTAGTCCCGCCTTAGGTATAAAAGCCCGTTGGCTGACTTTAGGCCAATCACCAGGAGACGGTGAGTTCTAGTCCCGCCTTAGGTACGTATAAAAGCCCGTCGGGTGACTTTAGGCCAATCACCAGGAGGTTGTGAATTCTAGTCCCGCCGTAGGTATAAAAGCCCATTGGATGCCTTTGGGCCAATCACCAGGAGACTGTGAATTCTAGTCCCGCCTTAGGTATAAAAGTCCATTGGGTGACTTTGGGCCAATCACCAGGAGACTGTGAATTCTAGTCCCGACTTAGGTATAAAAGTCCATTGGGTGACTTTGGGCCAATCACCAGGAGACGGTGAATTCTAGTCCCGCCGTAGGTATAAAAGCCCCTTGGGTGCCTTTGGGCCAATCACCAGGAGACGGTGAATTCTAGTCCCGCCTTAAGTATAAAAGCCCGTTGGGTGCCTTTGGGCCAATCACCAGGAGACGGTGAGTTCTAGTCCCGCCTTAGGTATAAAAGCCCGTTGGGTGCCTTTGGGCCAATCACCAGGAGACGGTGAGTTCTAGTCCCGCCTTAGGTATAAAAGCCCATTGGGTGACTTTGGGCCAATCACCAGGAGACATTGACATCGTAATTTTAAATAGTCACTAAGCAAACAGTTGTATGTTGAAGACTACCAATAGTTTTATTTTATTTCTTTCTAAGATTTTTATTATTTTTATAAATAACTCAAGGAGGTTAACACATCTAATAATTCTTTCTCCTCCTGTTTTCCCACTAAGCAACATGGGAATGGGTTGGTGGGTTGGCCTGAGAGAAATAGAGAGACTAGGATGGATTCATGAAAAATCTGGATATATCAAACATAGCACCTGTCTCCTGGGGCCTGGATCAAAGCCACCCAGTCAGCTTTCATGGTAACGCAGGACTAGAATTCCCATCTTCTGGTGATCGGCTCAAAGACACCCATCCAGCTTTGTGCCTAAGGCAGGACTAGAACTCACCGTCTCCTGGTTTCTAGCCTACTGCTTTATTCGCTAGACTCATAACATTTTCGCCTTAAACCTGAATTTTGATCCAGGCTTCCTAAGGATGGAGGCTTGAACAGTTGGTCAATCCCCGTATATTTATTGCTCGCTCTTCCAGATCACTTAAAATATTGTTCATTTCTTGGGGGTTTTTTTTCCGTTCTCTCCCAGGAAGGTGACCATCTGCAGAGCAAACAGGTGACATCCAGACACGCAAAGACAACCCTCTCCAAATTGTACAGATGGCAAAGAGCTGGGTCTGCAATAGTCTGTAAACAACATTTGTGTTAATAAATCCATTTGGAAAAAGGATGTGGGGTTCTTGACGGAGGGCAGGACTCTTGTCGTATCCTCTCCTGGTTCTTATTTTTTATTTATTTATTTATTTTGTCAAACACAACAGTATATATAAGTATAAGCATGAAATAACCATACGAATTGGATACAGCCAAAGGGAACATTAGGACAGGAACGGTAGGCACGCTGGTGCTCTTATGCACGTCCCTTACAGACCTCTTAGGAATGGGGTGAGGTCAACAGTAGATAGTCTTTGGTTAAAACTTTGGGGATTTGGGGAAGAGACCACAGAGTCAGGTAGTGCATTCCAGGCATTAACTCTGTTACTGAAGTCATATTTTCTGCAATCAAGATTGGAGCGGTTCACATTAAGCTTAAATCTATTGTGTGCTCGTGTATTGTTGCGATTGAAGCTGAAGTAGTCTTCGACAGGAAGGACATTGTAATAGATGATTCTATGAGTTATACTCAGGTCATGCCGAAGGCGGCGGAGTTCTAAGTTTTCTAAACCCAGGATTTCAAATCTGGTGGCATAAGGTATTTTGTTGTGATCAGAGGAGTGGAGAACTCTTCTTGTCAAATATTTCTGGACACGCTCAATTGTATTAATCTCCGAAATGAGGTGTGGGTTCCAGACAGGCGAGCTGTATTCGAGAATTGGTCTAGCAATTCTTAGGTTTGTCCCGAAGTCCAGGTGCCAAAAGCACACAGGTGGCAAGCCTTGACTTACAACCCGTTCGTTTAGCGACCATTCAAAGTTACAACAGCACTGAAAAATGGGACTTTTTCAGGGTTATGACCTTCGCAGCAGCCTCTCGATCATAGGATCAAAACTGAGGTGCTTGACAACCGGTTCGTATTTATGATGGTCGCAGTGGCCCTGGGGTTACGTGACCCCCTTTCTGACGAGCAAAGTCAAGGGCGAAGCCGGATTCACTAAACGACCGTGCGACTAACTGAACAACCGCTGCAATTCAGGTCAAAAATTCACTTAATGCACGTTTCACTTAGTAAACAGAAATGGGGGTCTGGGTTGTGGTCGTACGTCGGGGACTTTTGAAATTCTGAAAAGTGAAATTATAAAAGCCCAGGCTAGCCCTATACCAATGAAGAAGAAGAAGAAAAAAATTACAGCTCAAAAGAAACCAGCATGGTGCATAAAGAATTGTCTGATAAATTGAAAGACAAAAAGGACAAGTAGAAAAAGTGGAAAGAGGGGCACACTCCTAGGGCAGAATATCAGCAAAGAATCTTAACAGAGTTAGAAAGGATCTTGGAGGCCATCTACTCCAACCCCCCCACTGCCCAAGCAGGAGACCCTGCACCATTTCTGACTGATGGCAGTCCAGTCTCTTCTTGAAAGCCTCCAGCGATGAAGCTCCCACAACTTCTGAAGGCAACTTCTGTTCCATCGGTTGATTGTTCTCACTGTCAGAAAATTCCTCCTTATTTCCAGGTTGAATCTCTCCTTGTTCAGTTTCCATCCATTATTCCTTCTCCGGCCTTTAGGTGCCTTGGAAAACACCTCCAAACCACTTGAGGGCTGATCAGAAACTTATTAAGAAGAGATCCATTTCAATCAGAATAGAGCTGGAAGGGACCTTGGAGGTCTTCTAGTCCAACCCCCTGCTCAAGCAGGAGACCCTATCCCATTCCTGACTAGTGGCTGTCCAGTCTCTTCTTAAAAACCTCCAGTGATGAAGCAGCCACAATTTCTGGTGGCAAGCTGTTCCACTGGTTAAATTGTCCTCACTGTTAGGAAGTTTCTCCTCAATTCCAGGTTGCTTCTCTCCTTGGTCAGTTTCCATCCATTATTCCTTCTCTGGCCTTTGGGTGTCTTGGAAAACAGCTTGACCCCCATTCTCCTCTCTGTGGCAGCCCCTCAAATATTGGAAGATGCTATCATGTCTCCCCTGGTCCTTCTCTTCACTAGACTAGACACGCCCAGTTCCTGCAACCATTCATCGTATGTTTTAGTCTCCAGGCCCCTCATCATCCTGGTTGCTCTTCTCTGCACTTTTTCTAGAATCTCAACATCTTTTTTATAGTGTGGTGACCAAAACTGGATGCAGGACTCTAGGTGTGGTCTTACTAAGGCTTTATAGAGTGGTATTAGTACCTTCCTTGATCTTGATTATATCCCTCTCACACCAGCATGCTGATCACGTCTTCGTAGCTCCGATTAATTTCAGTTTTGCACATCCCGCCCGCTCTGAAAAAGATAAAAAGGAGATTTCCTGACTCCTTGCTCATTAGTGTCCACTTAGCTGACCCTTCCAAATTCATTAGGAGCAGAAGAGGAGAGAATTAGCAAGCAATCTTAAGCAATTTGTTCCAGGGCGTTGGGTTTAATGAGGTCGAGAAAAATCCTCCATATTTGATGTGGAGGTCTTCTAGTCCAGCCCCCTACTCAGGCAGGAGACCCTATAGCACTGCAGACAAATGATTGTACAGTATCTTCTTTAAAAACCTGTCTCTGTCTGTCTGTCTGTCTGTCTGTCTGTCTGTCTGTCCGTCCGTCCATCCATCCATCCATCCATCCATCCATCCATCTATCTATATCCCCCTCTCTCTTTATCTATCTCTATATTTCTTTCCTTCCTTCCATTATCTATCTATCTATCTATCTATCTATCTATCTATCTATCTATCTATCTATCTATCTATCTATCTATCTCCCCCTCTCTATCTCTCTATATTTCTTTTCTTCCTCCTTCCATTATCTACCTACCTATCTATATATCTATCTATCTAATCTATCTATATCTAGCCCACTCTGTCTTTATCTTCTATATTTTTTCCTTCCTTCCTTCCTTCCTTCTATCGTATCCATCCATCCATCCTCCATCCATCCATCCATCAATCTATCCTATCCTATCCTATCCTATCCTATCCTATCCTATCCTATCCCTCCTATCTATCTATCTATCTATCTATCTATCTATCTATCTATCTATCTATCTATCTAATGCATCTTACCTGTCTAATTGAATAATAGAAACCTAGAGCTTGAAGGGACCTTTGAGGTCATCTAATCCAACCCCCTCCTATAGAATTTCCTATAGGAAATTCTATACCATTTCAGACAGATGATTGTCCAATCTCTTCTTGAAAGCCTCCAATGATGAAGCTCCCACAACATCTGGAGGCAAGTAGTTCCACTGGTTAATTGTCCTCATTGTCAGGAAATTTCTCCTTAATTTCAGGTTGCTTCTCTCCTTGATTAGTTTCCATCCATTGTTTCTTGTCCTGCCTGCTTTGGAGAATAGGTGGACCCCCCTCTTCTTTGTGGAACCTCTTCTTTGTGCAGCCCCTCAAATATTGGAAAATTGCTATCATGCCACCCCTAGTCCTTCTTTCCATTAAACTAGACGTACCCAATTCCTGCAACCGTTCTTTGTACGTTAATCGGTTAGACCAAAAAGTAATAATAATAATAATAATAATAATAATAATAATAATAATAATAATAATAATAATAATAATAATAATAATATCAGAGTTGGAAGGGACCTTGGAGGTCTTCTAGTCCAACCCCCTGCCCAGGTAGGAAATCCTACACCATGCAGGAAACCTTACACCATAGCTAGTAAGCCACGCACTTCTCATGGCTTGCTAAAAGCTGGGATGAATCAGGTCTCCTGCCTTAGACAGCGGGTTGGACTAGAAGACCTCAGAGGTCCCTTCCAGCGAGACATTGGTGGAGCGAATTTTGCCCCATTTTACGACTTCTCTTGGCACAGTCGTTAAAACAAATCGCGGCAGCTGTTAAGTGAATCACCCGGTCGTTCAGAGGATCCTGCTTCTCCCCCCTCGACGTTGCTTATCAGAAGGTCGCAAAAGGGGATCTTGCGTGACCCCAGGGGTCGGGGGAGGACCCTGCTACCATCGTAAATGTGAGTCAGTCGTAAGCATTAAAAAAAAAACGGTCCCAAGTCATTTTTGCCAGTGCTGTGGCGCTTCAAACAGTCACTAAGCGAATTGTTGTAAGTCCTAAGTTGTTGTAAGCCGTAAAGACCACCGGTATATTCTCCTGCTTAAAGAAAACCTCCCCCCCACAAAAAAAGTCTTATATCTTAGGACAACAACCTCTGATCTCTTGACCCTTTATTTATTTATTTTTAATTGATTTTTTTTTAATTAATTGCATTTCTTAGTGCTTAATAAACATCGCGTTGTCTGGGCGTTTAATTTGCTTAACAATGCTAATTATATTCTTAATCTCCACGCCTTTTTTTTCCCCCAACCACTGGTAGAATAAGTTCCACGTTTGATAGTGTTCTGTCTCTTCCCTCTGCTTAATTTTCAACGTCAGTCTATCCATTTCTGCCCAATCTAATATCTTCCTAATGATCTCTTCCTCTTCCTTTTTTCCAACGTTGTGCGAATCTATAATCCTCGCTGCGGTTAGGGCGTGTAATGTTAAAGACATACTTTTCTCATCTATTTTTTTCTGATATTATACCTAATAAAAACAGTTCAGGTTTTAAATCTACATGTTTTCCTATTGTCTTTTCTAACCATTTTTGCCCCTATTTTTTTTTTTTTTTTGGTTTCTTGACCCTGTCGGTTATACTTTACAAGATTCTTAAGCCAGCAGGGGGGAAAAAATAAATAGATAATTTGAGGGGTGCCGGCAAGAAATCCTGTAATAAAATTCCCTCCCCATTTTTTTTAAAAAAAAAAACAAACTCACACACATATTTCTGTGGCATCTCTGCCCGGTGACGTTACTAGCCAACATTATCTCATTCCAAAGAGAATCTGATCTTCATCCAAAGCTCCGTCTCTTTTCGGATTTACGTTATAAAGCCATTAACGTATCATTTCCTCCCTCTCGGTGTCTCTCTCTCTCTCCCCCTGTTCCCTCTTATATAAATAAATAAATATCTATATATATGTGTGTGTGTAAATATATATATATATATCTCCAAGGCTGGGCAGGAGAAAGGTATTTTTCTGTAGAGAAGACACAAGCCAGTTTTTTGGAAAAAAAAGAATCAGAGGGAAGACAAACCTGGATCACCTGGGGATGCCTTCAATCCTGACCTAAAAGACCGAGCGAGAACTTGCAAGCACACTTTGGCTGCCCCCCCACACACACAAAAAAACCACAACGGTTTCAGGTACGTGAATTTTGGCTCTTGCCTGCTTTTCTAAAGGGAGAGAGGAAACCCTGGGAACTTTGCAAACTAAAAAAATAAAAATAAGAGTGGAAGAGTTACCCGAACAGATCTCGCAGAGCGACGACGAGGCAGGTAAGGCAGGGATGGAAGTTAATTAGCCAGAAGTAAATTTTTAAACAGAGGAGGTGAATAATTCACATCCTTTTCGGGGGTTGGTTGGGGGGGGGAGGTTTGCGTTGCCAAAGGGATGGAGGGGGGTTTTGTTTGCCGTTCGCAGAATGGGCTTTTCGATTTGCGATATTTAATCGTCGCATTAACCTTTGGGAAGAGACATCGTGTAGGATGAGATGCTTTAAAAGGAGGCAGGAAGGAGAGGGGGTACCCCGGTTTTTTTGTTTGTTTGCTTGTTTGTTTTTTGCCAAAATAAGGAGGTGCAAAGGAATAGGGGGACTAATTGAATCGCTTCTGTTTTGATAATGGTTAATTTCCAAAGAGATTATTCAAAGCAGAGGGTCAAAAGGAGAGGTGACAAAACATTCGAAGTGGCATCCTTGAAACTGGCTTCAACAGGGAGATTTTCCTGTCCCAAACCAGTTTGAAACCAGTTTCAGAGCAGGACTTTGCTCCAGAGATACCTCGACATACGAAGATGTTTTGCAACAGCATGGAAAAGAATAGAATAGAACAGAACAGAACAGAACAGAACAGAACAGAACAGAATAGAATAGAATAGAATTTTTTATTGGCCAAGTGTGATTGGACACACAAGGAATTTGTCTTCGGTCCATCTGCTCTCAGTGTACATAATTTTGGGAAGCGCAGTATTTTCTCTCTCTTATTTTCCCCCTAAGATGTTTTTAGTCCTTTAAATTCATTCTAAGAATCTAGTAGTCCAAAGGGTGTGTTTTAAAGGGATTTCTCTAGGTTGATACATGTTATTATTTTGAAGCGTACATATGTTTAAGGTGTGTACATTTTTGTGGTGTGCACATGTTATTTGTTTATTTAAATTATATGCGTGTTTAAGGGGCGTATGTTTTAAGACATGCATATATCGTTTTTTTAAGTCTACCCGTGATTAAGATATGCACATTTTAAGGCAAGCAAATGATATTATTTTTTTTTACATATACATGTTTAAGGGATGCACATTTTTAAGGTGTGCGTAAGTTTTCTTTTTAAAATGTACACAGATTTAAAGATATATTGGGTTCTGATTCTAATAACTATTTGACTTTGACCTATTGAAAGAATGTACATTTTTAAGATACTCCTATGTTATTATTTTTATGTATGCACATGTTTAGAATAGAATAGAATAGAATTTTTTATTGGCCAACTGTGATTGGACACACAAGGAATTTGTCTTGGTGCATAGGCTCTCAGTGTACATAATTTTGGGAAGCGCAGTATTTTCTCTCTCTTATTTTCCCCCTAAGATGTTTTTAGTCCTTTAAATTCATTCTAAGAATCTAGTAGTCCATAGAGTGTGTTTTAAAGGGATTTCTCTAGTTTGATACACGTTATTATTTTGAAGCGCACATATGTTTAAGGTGTGTACATTTTTGTGGTGTGCACATGTTATTCGTTTATTTAAATTATATGCGTGTTTAAGGGGCGCATGTTTTAAGACATGCATATATCGTTTTTTTAAGTCTACCCGTGATTAAGATATGCACATTTTAAGGCAAGCAAATGATATTATTTTTTTTTACATATACATGTTTAAGGGATGCACATTTTTAAGGTGTGCGTAAGTTTTCTTTTTAAAATGTACACATATTTAAAGATATATTGGGTTCTGATTCTAATAACTATTTGACTTTGACCTATTGAAAGAATGTACATTTTTAAGATGCTCCTATGTTATTATTTTTATGTATGCACATGTTTAGAATAGAATAGAATAGAATTTCTATTGGCCAAGTGTGATTGGACACACAAGGAATTTGTCTTCGGTGCATATGCTCTCAGGAAGGAATAGAATAGAATAGAATAGAATAGAATAGAATAGAATAGAATAGAATAGAATAGAATAGAATAGAATAGAATAGAATAGAATAGAATAGAATAGAATTTATTGGCCAAGTGTGATTGGACACACAAGAAATTTGTCTTCGGTCCATCTGCTCTCAGTGTATATAATTTTGGGAAGCGCAGTATTTTCTCTCTCTTATTTTCCCCCTAAAATGTTTTTAGTCCTTTAAATTCATTCTAAGAATCTAGTAGTCCAAAGGGTGTGTTTTAAAGGGATTTCTCTAGGTTGATACATGTTATTATTTTGAAGCGTACATATGTTTAAGGTGTGTACATTTTTGTGGTGTGCACATGTTATTTGTTTATTTAAATTATATGCGTGTTTAAGGGGCGTATGTTTTAAGACATGCATATATCGTTTTTTTAAGTCTACCCGTGATTAAGATATGCACATTTTAAGGCAAGCAAATGATATTATTTTTTTTTACATATACATGTTTAAGGGATGCACATTTTTAAGGTGTGCGTAAGTTTTCTTTTTAAAATGTACACATATTTAAAGATATATTGGGTTCTGATTCTAATAACTATTTGACTTTGACCTATTGAAAGAAGTCTTGGTGCATAGGCTCTCAGTGTACATAAAAGAAAAGATAGATTTAAAGAACATAAAAGATTTAAAGAATATGCATGTATTATTTTTATGCCTATATTTAAGATCTGCACATTTTTAAGGCAATATACATGGTGGGGTTTTTTTTAAGTATCCACATGGTTCAGATATGGACATTTTTAAGGCATACATGTTTTTTTTAGGTAACACATTTAAGATATGAACATTTAAATATATGTACATGTTATTGGTTCTTTTTTAAAGAATCCACATACAGGTATGTAAGATATGCAAATTTCAAGGCATGTATGTTATTATTTTTAAATTATACACATGCTTAACATATGCACATTTTTAAGGCATGCATGTTATTTATTTTTTTAAGGACATGTTCTGAAAGGCTGGCATAAAATAGGATCTCTGTTGGAGGTCTGAATTCAGTAGGTTCATTATTATATGAGCTCCTGAGCTTCTACAGAGTGCCAAAAGAAGAAAGAGTGATGAAGTCAATGTTTCTCAACCTTAGCAACTAGAAGAGGTGTGGGCTTCAACTCCCAGAATTCCCCAGCCAGTTAAGGTTGAGAAAAAACAGAATTAATTAGTAGAAGGTTCATTAAAGATTCATTAAAGAGACAAAACGCTTCTAATACAGTTGGATGGGCATCTGTCAAAGAAAGCTAGCAACGTTTATTAGATGGGAAGGCACCAGCTAGGTTTATTAAGACATCCGTAAGATTCAAAAACCTTCTTTCTGGTTGAAATAGACCTGGAAGTGCAAAAAAAAAAAAAAAAGGAGAGAGAGAGAGAGAGAGAGGTGGTTAAAGCCAAAATCTCCATTGGCGACAATAAACCAGGAGAGACAAACTGAGATGGAAAGAGTTTAGCCTGAAGACTCTTCTCGTTTTTTTTCCTTTGTGATATTTGCCCAAATGTTCAAAGGGAAGGGGAGGGAAGGGAAAGGCAGGGAAGGAGGGAGGAAGAAAGGAAAGAAGGAGGGAGGGAGGGAGGGGGAGGGAGGGAGGCAGGAAGGAAGGAAGAGGAGGGAGGGAGGGAGGAAGAAGGAAGGAAGGAAAGGGAGGAAGGAAGAAGGAGGAGAAAGGGAAGGAGGAAGGAAGGAAAGAAGGAGGAGGAGGGATGGAGGAAGGAGGTGGGTGGTTGGGTGGAAGGAAAGGGAGGGGAGGGAGGGAGGGAAGAAGGAAGGAAGGAAAGAGGGAGGGGAGGCAAGGAGGGAAGGAGGAAGGAAAGAGGGAGGGAGGGAAGGAGGGAGAAAGGGAAGGAGAGAGGAAGGAAAGAAGGAGGGAGGGAGGAGGGTGGGTGGAAGGAAAGGGAGGGGGAGAAAGGGAGGAAGGAGGGAAGGAATCAGGAGGGAGGGAAGGGAGAAAGGAAAGGGAGGAAGGAAGAAAGGAAGGAATCAGGGAGAGAGGAAGGGTGGAAGGAAGGAGAAAGGAATTTCTGAGTATGCTTTTTTTATTAACAAACGCCTTCTGTTTTTCTCACAATAATTGATGCTGGAGTAAGGAGAGCAGAGCAAAGATGTAAAAAGCCTTAAAATTATATGTGGGTGGGAGTTTTTTTTTTGTTTTTTTAACAAAAGAAATGGTTCGATTCGTAAATCCATAAGGAAATCCTTAGGGAATTCAGGAAAAAGAACTCTAGATTGAGCAGAAGTCTTGAGATAATATTCAAAATCTTTCATGCAGAACTCTCCGTTACTCCATAGTGGGAGACGTTTAAATCATAAGATAAGTAAAAATCAGCCGGAGCAGAAATACGAAATCCGGTTGGCTTAAATGCTTCTATTTGCCCCTTTGATGAGTTTTGGCTATGCAGAGTCCTGATACGGGTAGTCCTCGACTTACGACCACAATGGACCCCAAAATTTCTGTTGTTAAGTGAGACATTTGTAATAAACCTTCCGTCGCGAGCTTAAAACACATCTATTCATCTGCGCAGGACTGGATTAGATTTTAAATTTTATATTGGTTTTAATGGGTTTTATTATTTATATTGTTTTTAAAAAATTGGGCCATGTAGAATAAGCTTTTTAACTGTTATTTTATTCTGTATTTATATGTACCTTTTTATTCGCCTGTGAACTGCCCTGAGTCCCTAGGGAGATAGGGCAGTATACAAATATGATAAATAAATAAAATAAATAAATTAAGTAACAAATCTTATATTTGACCAGTGATGGTTCAGTTATCGTTGAGTATATCCAGGAAAGAGGAGTTTCTCATCTCTCTAAGATGCTGGCTTTAATTTCAGACGAAAGACATAACAATTCATTTAACGACCGCTCAAAGTTACGACACTGAGAAAGTGACTGATGGCTGTTCTTCACGCTTACGACCGTTGCAACATCTCTAAAGTCACATGATCCAAATTCAAACTCTTAGCAACTGGCTCAGATTTATGACGGTCACAGTGTCCCGAGAGCACGCGATCCCCTTTTGCGACCTTCTGACATGCAAAGTCCACGGGGAAGCCGGATTCACTTAATGACTGCTGTGATTTATTGAACTAACCCTGGTGGCAAGAAAGGTTCTAAAATGGGACAAAACCCACATAACAAAGGGTCTCGCTTAGCAATTTTTTGGAATTTTGGGCTCCGTTGTGGTTGTAAGTCGAGGACTATCTGTGTTTCTCTATTTAATGTAAGATGTTCTGGACTTGAAAAATAAATAAATATAAATAGATTAGATAGATGATAGATAGTTTTAGATAATAGATAGATGACAGAGAGAGATGACTGATAGATGATAGATAATAGATAGATGATAGATAGATAGATAGATAGATAGATAGATAGATAGATAGATAGATAGATAGATAGATAGATAATAGATAGTTAGAAAGAGAGAGCGAGAGATGACATAGAAGATAGCTAGATAGCTAGATAGAAGATAGATACAGAGAGAGATGACAGATAGATAGTAGATAGAAAGAAAGCGATAGATAGATAGATAGATAGATAGATAGATAGATAGATAGATAGATAGATAGATAGATAGATAGGTAGGTAGATAGATAGATAGATAGAAAGAGATAGATGATAGAAGATAGTTAGACAGTCAAATAAGTAGGTAGGCAGAAACAGACAAATGATGGATAATTAGATGGATATATAGAGGATGGATGAATGAATGTATAGATAATGGATGTGTAGATGGATGATAGAAATGATGGATAATTAGATGGATATATAGAGGATGGATGACTGAATGTATAGATAATGGATGTGTAGATGGATGATAGATAAATGATTGATAGATAGATAGATAGATAGATAGATAGATAGATAGATAGATAGATAGATAGATAGTAGAAGATAGATAGATAGATAGATAGATAATAGATAGAAAGAGAGAGTGAGAGATGACAGAGATAGAAGATAGATAGATAGATAGATAGATAGATAGATAGATAGATAGATAGATAGATAGATAGATAGATAGATAGTAGAAGATAGATAGATAGATAGATAGATAGATAATAGATAGAAAGAGAGAGTGAGAGATGACAGAGATAGAAGATAGATAGATAGATAGATAGATAGATAGATAGTAGAAGATAGATAGATAGATAGATAATAGATAGAAAGAGAGAGTGAGAGATGACAGAGATAGAAGATAGATAGATAGATAGATAGATAGATAGATAGATAGATAGATAGATAGATAGTAGAAGATAGATGATAGGTAGGTAGGTTGATAGATGAGAGAGAGAGAGAGGACAGTAGAAAGAAAGAGAGAGAGAGAGAGATAGAAAGAGATAGATGATAGAAGATAGATAGACAGACAGTCAGATAAGTAGGTAGGCAGAGACAGACAGACAAATAATGGATAATTAGATGGATATATAGAGGATGTGTAGATGGATGATAGATAGATGATAGATAGCTAGTAGATAGATAGATAATAAAGTAGCCAGTTCACATTCAACTTGTGAACAATCAGCACATTCACAAATGTTACTAGAAATCTTACATCAACATTTGATTTCTTTTCAATTTCCTTCAATAGGCCGTTCCCGGCGTGTGAATTCTTTTTTCTGAATGAGTCAGAGGCCAACTTTTCCAACTCACAAAGTTTACTAAAAGCCGCGAAAGCCTCTGCCTTTTTCATACAATCTGCCAACAGGGAAACGTTGGGCGAGCAGACTCTTGAAAAGAATGCTGGCCAGAAACGAACCGTGTTTATTGAATGGCATGTTGAATGGACTTGCAGTGCTGGATGACAGCCACAAGATGGCGCCCCATAATTACAAAAGCTGTTGGAACGCTCCAAGGAGGAATTTATTTTATTTTATTTTGTCACAACAGTATATTCTTATTCTTATTCTTATTTTAGCCTGGAACGTTTGAGAATGTTATACTTCATGCCTCCTCCTCCTCCACCACTTTTTCCCTAACCCAAGGACCTATCAGCTTTCCACTTATGATAATGATACCATTAAAGGAGTGGGGGGGGGGAGTTTTGGGAAGGCCCTGCCGCTATGCTAAATTATTGTAATTTTTTTCTGTTAAAAAAATACTGCTTTTTAAAGACTTTATCCAAACGGCAGCAAGTATTTTCATTTCGTATGCCTAGGAAGGATGAACTTGCCTCCAGAAGTCGTGAATGCTCCAACACTGGAAGTTTTTAAGAAGAGATAACCATTTGTCTGAAGTGGTGTAGGGTTTTCCTGCCTAGGCAGGGGGTTGGACTAGAAGACCTCCAAGGTCCCTTCCAAGTCTGTTTATTCTATTCTATTCTATTCTATTCTATTCTATCCTATCCTATCTATGCATAATTAAAAAATAAAATAAATGAATAAATGAATGAACAAACAAATAAATAAATAAATGGCAATAGCTAAGTATCTGAATTTGGCTTTCGTGACCCTGGGGATGCTCCAACGGTCGTAAGTGTGAAACACGGTCATAAGTCCCAATTTTTCAGTGCCGTTGTAACTTTGAACGGTTACTAAACAAATGACTGCAAATTGAGGATTAACTGTAAATCATTGCACAGCTTAATAAGATGAATTGCTTCTTTTATGCTTCCCAAACTTGATTTAATTTAGTTTAGCTTACTATACAGAACCATACAGAGGCAGTCCTCGACTTACAACAGTTCATTTAGTGATCGTTCCAAGTTACGACGTTGCTGAGAAATGGGATTTATGACCATTTTTCACACTTAACGGCAGCATCCCTGCAGATCATGCGATCAAAATGTTTGGCAACCGGTTCCTACCTCAAGTGACGACCACAAGCGAGCCCAAAATGTACGTTGCTAAGCAGAACATTCATTAAGTGAGCTTTGTCCTATTTTACGACTTTTCTTGCCGCTTTCGTTAAGGGAATCACCGCAGCTGTTAAATGAGTAACACGGTCGTTAAGTGAATCAGGCTCCCCCCCACACACACACCAATTGACTTGGCTTGTCAGAAGGTCGCAAAAGGGGATCACGTGATCCCGGGGACGCTGCAACCGTCGTATCTGTGAATCAGTGGTCAAGCATCCGAATGCAAATCATGGCAAATCAAGTATGAAAAATGGTCGTAAGTCGCATTTTTCAGTGCCGTTGTAACTCCAGTCACCTAAGTGAACCGTTGTAAGTCGAGGACTGCCTGCCTTTGTGACCGTTGCTGTCTGTCCCAAGGTCATGTGATCCCCCTTTTTTGTGACAAGCAAAGTCCATGGGAGGAAGTTGGATTCACTTAACAACCCGTGACACACTTAACAAATGTGGCAAGAGAGGTCGTCAAACGGGGTTTAAAAGCTCAGTTAACAAATGTCTCGCTTAACAACCGAAAACGTGGGGTTCCACTGTGGCCGTAAGTCGAGGACTACCGGTACGGACTCAGCTCCTGTAGAAAGTTAGCCAAGATCCTCACCCAGGGCCCACGTTCATAAACTTTCTCTCCTTCTTTGGTGCCACAGGCTCCGTGGTGCCACGATGACCCCCTCACGACTTCTTCTCCTTCTCCTGGTTCTCTCCACCGTGAAGACGGGCTGGTCCTTCAACGCCGACTCCATCTTCAGCTGCCTCAGCTCTGCTCTCGCCCAAGCCAAGGAGGACCTCATGGCTGAGAACTCTGTCCTGGAGAAGAGGACCTTCGTGGTCCCTCTGGAGGGCGACGAAGACTCCAACTCCTGGGAGGACATGGGGACCGAGAAGGAGAAACGGACTTTCCCGGCCGTCACGCGCTACGTCTCCCTCGCCCAGTCCAAAGGGAAGATCTCCCACAACCAGGCCAAGAACGACCGGCGCGCTAAGTTTACTCTTTCCTTGGACGTCCCAACCAACCTCATGAACATCCTCTTCCACATTGCCAAGGCCAAGAACCTCAGGGCCAAGGCGGCCACCAACGCTCAGCTGATGGCCCAGATCGGCCGGAGGAAGTGATGGGAGAGTCAGGAAAAGGTGGCCAAGGGGTAGGCCTCAACCCCACCTCCAGATCTTCAGGGATGGGATTGTCCGCTGTCGTACGCCAGAGATGGTCTCTTTTCTCCGTCTCTTGAAGCTCCCCGACCTTCGTTCCTTCTTTCTCTCTCTCTCTCTCTCTCTCTCTCATCCTTCCTCTTCTCAAGTTTCGTCACCGAAGAACTTTGGCTAAGTGGAGCTTAGGAGGCTTACCAAAAATAAAATAAAATGTTACGGAGAAAATATGTTCCTTGCTTTACACACCATGCAGGTCCCAATTAAAGCAGATTCTCTTGAGTTTCTAATTATTATTATTTTTTTGTTGCTGATGACACCGAGTCACTAATATATTTCACCCACAGCATCGGCCAAAATCACAAGCAACCTATGGCTTCTGAATTGTAGGGTGGCCTTGGTGGTCTCGGAGCTGGGTGGTTTTCTTGCAGACGTTTCATGACCCTGCTAGGGAACATCATCAGTGCTAGAAGGCATTGGGGTTTGTGGAGAGAGGAGGAGGAGGAGGAGGAGGAGGAGGAGGAGGAGGAGGAGGAGGAGGAGGATGGCGACTGTGGGTTCTTCGGTGCTCTGAGCTTGGTGGTTTTCTTGCAGACGTTTCATGACCCAACTAGGGAACATCATCAGTGCTAGAAGGGAGTGGGGTTTGTAGAGGGAAGAGGAGGAGGAGGAGGAGGAGGAGGAGGTGGTGGTGGTAGTGGTAGTGGAAGAGGAGCAGGAGAAGGAGGTGGTTGTGGAGGAGGAGGAGGACTGCGTGGTCCTTGGTGCTCTCTGAGCTTGGTGGTCTTCTTGCAGACGTTTCATGACCCAACTAGGGAACATCATCGGTGCTAGAAGGGAGTGGAGTTTGTGGAGAGAGAAGAAGGAGGAGGAGGAGGAGGAGGAGGAGGAGGAGGAGGAGGAGGAGGAGGAGGAGGAGGAGGAGGAGGAGGAGGAGGAGGATGGCGACTGTGGGTCTTCGGTGCTCTGAGCTTGGTGGTTTTCTTACAGACGTTTCATGACCCAACTAGGGAACATCATCGGTGCTAGAAGGGAGTGGAGTTTATGAAGAGGAGGAGGAGGAGAACTGTGGGGTCCTTGATGCTTTCTGGGCTTGTGTGATGACCCAGGGGGTGGCACGAAGGCAAAACAGCCAGAGAACCAGTACGAGTCCCTTTATTGGCACCAACTTTGCCCCCAATGTCCCGTTTGGAAGACTTCATTCAAACAGTCGGAAGGAATGCCAGGCAGGCAGGCGTGAAGGTTGCATCTGTTCTTTTTAGTTTAATGAAAAGAAGGACTGGGGGGTAACACGATAGCAGTCTTCCAATAATTGAGGGGCTGCCCCCAAGAAGGGGGGTGAGGGTCAAGCTATTCTCAACAGCACCTGAATGCAGGACGAGAAACAACGGATGGAAATTAATAGAGAAGCAACCTAGAATTAAGGAGGAATTTCCTGACAGTGAGAACAACTGTGAAAAATGGCCATAGGTCACATTTTTCAGTTCCGTTGTAACCTCGGACGGTCGCTAAACGAACTCTTGTAAGTCGAGGATTACCTCAATTAGATCCAGGCTGCAAAAATTTCAGGCAGCCACTAGATGGCATCAGAGAGAGAGAGAGAGAGATGCAGAAATTGTGTTGCTGCCCTCTAGAGGACCCCTGGGTGTTTGCAGCTGAGTTTGGGGGTCACCTGAATTCAGGCAGTTCTCAACTTACCATCAGGGACCAGAATTTTCATTGCTCAGCAAGGCGGTTCTTAAGAGAGTCATGCCCGATTTTACGACCTTCCTTGCCACGGTTGTTAAGCAAATCAGGCAGTTATTTCCCAAGCTGGCTTATCCCACTAACTTGGCTTGTCGGAAGTCATCTGGGAAGGTTACAAATGACGATTACTCGTCCCCAGAATGCTACGACCGTTGTAAATAAAGTGACTGAATTTTGATTATGAGACCATGGAGATACTGCAACTGGTTGTCTGTGAATAAATCACTTTTTCCAGCGCCGTTGTAACCTCGATTGGTCGCTAAACGAACCGGTTATAAGTCCAGGACGACCTGCATGAACATCTACGGCTGCAGAGCTATCTGAGTAAGATGTTTTCCTAGCAGAGCTGAAGGCAGAAGAAGAAAACCAGTGA
Organism: Ahaetulla prasina; assembly: GCF_028640845.1. Taxonomy (NCBI): domain Eukaryota; kingdom Metazoa; phylum Chordata; class Lepidosauria; order Squamata; family Colubridae; genus Ahaetulla; species Ahaetulla prasina. Next base: position 99,407,672 of record NC_080545.1, read on the forward strand.
GATCCCCAAATCTGCTCTAAATTATTGTATTCTAGTTTCTGGTTTCAGATTCGCACATCAATTTCAGAGATAAGGAAATGACACTGCATTGCAGTTGTTATTAACCAGAAGAAGAAGAAAAAAACAGAGGTGGATCACACTACAAAGATCTAATCTTGTGCTCCAGAAATGGGGGGAAAAAATAAAACCAAGGGAAATAGGAGCATTCCAGTTTTCTCCTAATTTACACGCCCTGCTCAAAAAAAAAACCATTTCCCTGAATTTATGAGCAGAACTCCCATTTTCCGAAACCGTAAATTGTAATTTTGGGGTCCTGACCTTAAAATCCAGATTTCGACAGACAATTTTTGGCCGGCCTCGTGGGGAAGAGTCAAAAATCGCTTTAAATCATGGTTCGGTTTTCTTGAAGCTTAGCGCGTTACGCAACCTCAGGATAGTATTTTACTTCCATCTCTTACCGGAATGGAACAGGGTGGAACAGGGTGGAACGGGGTTGTGAGAATTCAACCTTGGGTCTCGGTGGTGTCTTGATTATGTGGAGAGCTTGATAACAGGAGTTGTCCGTAGGGAGGTTAAACCTGCAAGATCATGGGATCATAGATCACTGCTCAAGGCAGGAGACCTTACACCATCCGAGTGGGTTTTCTTGAAACCCTCCAGCGATGAAGCCCCCACAAAAGCTGTTTCACTGATAACTGTTCGGACTTAATTTCTCCTTATTTCCATCCATCCATCCCTATCTATCTATCTATCTATCTATCTATCTATCTATCTATCTATCTATCTATCTATCTATCTATCTATCTCTTTTGATCTATCTATCTATCTATCTATCTATCTATCTATCTATCTATCCATCCATCCATCTATCTATTTATCTGTCATCTATATCATCTATCCATCATTAATCTATCTATCTATCATCTATCTCTTTTGATCCATCTATCTCTTTTGATCTATCTATCTATCTATCCATCCATCCATCTATCTATCTATCTATCATCTATCATCTATCATCATCTATATCTATTTATCTATCTATCTATCTATCATCTATCTATCTATTTATCTATCTATCATCTATATCATCTATCCATCATTAATCTAGCTATCTATCATCTATCTATCTCTTTTGATCTATTTATCTCTTTCTATCTTTCTATCTATCTATCTATCTATCTATCCATCCATCCATCATGTCTGTTTATCATCCATCTATCTATCTATCTATCATCTATCTATCTCTTTTGATCTATTTATCTCTTTCTATCTTTCTATCTATCTATCTATCTATCTATCCATCCATCCATCATGTCTGTTTATCATCCATCTATCTATCTATCTATCTATCTATCTATCTATCTATCTATCTATCTATCTATCTATCTATCATCTATCTATCTATTTATCTATCTGTCATCTATATCATCTATCCATCATTAATCTAGCTATCTATCATCTATCTATCTCTTTTGATCTATTTATCTCTTTCTATCTTTCTATCTATCTATCTATCTATCTATCTATCTATCTATCTATCTATCTATCCATCCATCATGTCTGTTTATCATCTATCTATCTATCTATCTATCTATCTATCTATCTATCTATCTATCTATCCATCCATCCATCCATCCATCCATCCATCCATCCATCATGTCTGTTTATCATCCATCTGTCTATCATGTCTGTCTATCGTCCATTCATCCATCCATCCCTCAACTCTCTCACACACTGACGGGATGCTAGCCAGATGAATACCGATGGATGCTGTGGGCTGGGACATTCTGCTCTCCCCTCCGCTCTGTTCCAACTGCCAGTTGCATTATATTAATGGGCGTCCAGCTAGTGTTTAATAACAACATACTTAACCCAGTTACTAAATCATTTTCCAGCTTTGCACAATACATTAAATCCGGGTGTCCAACTTCGGCACTTTAAGTGGACTTCAACTCCCAGAATTCCCCAGCCCGCCAGCTGAGGAATTCTGGGAGTTGAAGTCTGCCAGTCTTAAAGTTGCCAAGATAGGACAACTTTGCATTAAGCCATAAAATACCCAAACAAGGCAGATTATCTCACAATCCACCTAGCCACAAACCCAAACCAAAGCTAAAACTAACCAGATTTAGCCAATTGTGGGAATGCTGATTCTGCTACTAACCTGGTTAAGCATGTTATGCAAACACGGTCACACAGAGGAACAATGCCACGTTCACATAAGATCATTCGTTATCTGGCATGAGCCTATTTATCCCATCTTCCTATGCCAGAGGCAGGCCTGGTTCACACTGTCCCATTAAACCTTAATCTAACCTGGTTGGCTTCACCTCAGGGGGCTGTGTGCATCAAGCAATGATAGTTCACAAACCATATTTACAACATGGCTTTTTGGCTCATTGAGAAAACTCAACTTAACTATTCTTCCTCCACAAAACTATGATGAACCAAACCATGGGTTACCCATCATGTGTGAAGCCAGCCACAGACAGGACTTCTAAGAAGTGAGGCCTACACTCAACCCTACAAGCCTTGATGGGTATTGTGGGTTTTTGCTTCCATCAACATGTTGTGCCCCAGCCAATCAACCAGAGGAAACGAAGTACAATATATCCTAGTTGACAACACTGTAAAATTTTATTTTGTGGAGTTTTGTTTTGTTTTTAAAATTCAATCGATTGAGATGACCACACACCTCACAAATGTGACTTGGGGCAGCTAACAATTTAGGGGGTTCCGAATGCTCTCGGGGCTTGGTAGTTTCCTTGCAGACGTCTCATTACCAAACTAGGGAACATCATCAATCCTAGCTAACAACATATTAAACAATTTTAAAAAACCAACATTAGCAAGATTTTTTTAAAAAAACAACAACACAATGACATTTAAAAAACCAACAAAAAACGATAGCTGGGTTTTCACATCCCAAAAATATTATATATATATAATTTTTCTTTTTATTAATATAAATAAAAAAAGAGAAGCATATTCAAAATCCATATAGACAATGTGTTGTCTGGTTACAGTCCTTTTGAGCAATAAGCATCACAGTAAGGATACTCTAACAGTAATCTCACACTAACATGAGTAATCCCCTTATAACCTCAATACCTATTAATTGTTCATTAATAGGTCCAAATTAAATTAATAGTCCAAATTAATCAAAGTTAAAGATCGTTTTCATATCAAATGATCTAAGTGCCAAAGCCCATGCAACTACATAGCAAAAGAGGCTCTAAGAGTTGTAAACCTAATCTTGCGTAGCTTCTTTTCCAAAAACTCTACACTACTAACCAGAGCATATAAAACATTAGCTAGACCAATTCTTGAATACAGCTCGCCTGTCTGGAACCCATACCACGTTTCTGACATCAATACAATTGAACATGTCCAGAAATATTTTACAAGAAGAGTTCTCCGCTCCTCTGAATACAACAAAATACCTTATGCCACCAGACTTGAAATCCTGGGATTAGAAAACTTAGAAATCCACCGACTCCAACAAGATCTGTGTTTAACACACAAAATCATCTATTGCAATGTCCTTCCTGTTAAAGACTCCTTCAGCTTCAATCACAATAATACAAGAGCAAACAACAGATTCAAAGTTAATGTTGAATTCAATCTTGATTGCAGAAAATGTGACTTCAGTAACAGAGTTTTTAATGCTTGGAACACACTGCCTGACTCTGTGGTCTCTTCCCAAAATCCCCAAAGCTTTAACCAAAAACTGTCTACTATTGACCTCACCCCATTCCTAAGAGGACTATAAGGGGCGTGCATAAGAGCACAAACATGCCTACCGTTCCTGTCCTATTATTCCCTTTCATTATATCTAATTAATATAGTTATTACATACTTATGCTCATATATATGCTTATTTATTATATAGTTGTTACATGTCAATGCTTATATATACTGTTGTGACAAAATAAATAAATAAAAAAAAAAATAGTTATGGTAAACAATCCTACTAAAAAGATTAACCTTTCTCTTATTGTTTTTGAAGTTCTAACTCCTGTTTCTCTTATTTAATTATTGATAGAACAGATCCCAGATCTCAAAATGATCAGTGTCTTCCTTCTCCTCCATTTCAAATGTTAGTTTATTCATTTCGGCACATTCAAACAATTTTTGCTATTATCTTTTCTTCCGCGGGGATCTCCTCACAGCCCTTCCAATGTTGTGCGAACGCAATCCTGGCTGCTGTTAACACGTATATTCTTAACCTTAATCCCAAACGCTCCTTTGCAAAGGAGGGCTGTGCTCTTAAATTGGGGCCTCTTTACAGCTGCATCCGTTTCCCTTATAAAAAGCCCTTGCAGAAAGCGGAGCATTGACGACGGGAGTTCTTACAGCCAGGAAAAGAAAGAAAGAAAGAAAGAAAGAAAGAAAGAAAGAAAGAAAGAAAGAAAGAAAGAAAGAAAGAAAGAAAGAAAGAAAGAAGAAAGCAGAAGGAAGTTTGGTTTTCTCACAATGGTATGTAATTTCAAAAGAAATTACCTGAGCGGTTTTTGAGTGAACTAAGCTATAACGTAAGTCGGGGAAAAGAGGTTTATGTTTTGGGGGATTGGCATAAAATTTGCTCGTGAATATAAGGAGGATGAAGGCAGGTCTGTTTAGTGCCTGGAATCCCTTATCTACATATATATAAAAGCAAAATCAAGTAACAGAGTTGGAAGGGACCTTGGAGGTCAACTAGTCCAACCCCCTGCTCACACAGGAGAGCTCCAGGATTCGAACCGCCAACCTTTCTGATCGACAAGCTCAGTGTCTTAGCCACTTGAGACACCTAGTCAAGCTAAGTAAATGAAGTAATAAAGGTAATAGAGGTGGGATAAAAATTTAATAAATAAGGACTTGTCGGGGGTGAGAGAACATTTTAATCTTAGCATTGCTGGCTGGGGGGGGGTGTCCCAACAGATCATAGATATTAGAATAGAATAGAACAACAGAGTCGGAAGGGACCTTGGAGGTCTTCTAGACCAACCCCCTGCTCAGGCAGGAAACCCTACCACACCATTCCAGACAAATGGTTGTCCAATCTCTTCTTAAAAACTTCCAGGGTTGGAGCAGCCACAATCTCTCTCTCTCTCTCTCTCTCTCTCTCTCGTTGTAGTAGTGCCCAAATTGGGGAAAGAGAAATGGAAAAACCTGGAAGTCTTAAACTGAAAGAAGATTGAACATTGAATAACAGGGTTGGAAGAGACCTTAATATAATATAATATAACAACAGAGTTGGAAGGGACCTTGGAGGCCTTCTAGTCCAACCCCCTGCCCAGGCAGGAAACCCTACACCATCTCAGTCAGATGGTTATCCAACATCTTCTTAAAAATTTCCAGTGTTAGAGCATTCACAACTTCTGCAGGCAAGTCGTTCCACTGATTAATTGTTTTAACTGTCAGGAAATTTCTCCTTAGTTCTAAGTTGCTTCTTTCCTTGATCAGTTTCCACTCGTTGCTTCTTGTTCTACCCTCAGGTGCTTTGGAGAACAGCCCGACTCCCTCTTCTTTGTGGCAACCCCTGAGATATTGGAACACTGCTATCATGTCTCCCCTAGTTCTTGTTTTCATCAAACTAGGCATACCCAGTTCCTGCAACCGTTCTTCATATGTTTTAGCCTCCAGTCCCCTAATCCTCTTTGTTGCTCTTCTCTGCACTCTTTCTAGACTTCTAGTCCAACCCCCTTGCTCAAGCACAAAAACCCTATAGCAATGATGGCTAACCTTTTTGCCATCGCGTGCCAGCAGCGCGGGGTGGAGGGGTGTGTTGCGCGCATGCATGTCCACACCCATAATTTTATTTGCCCCACCCCTGCGCATGCACGCGCTACCACCCTCCTCCCCCTGATACTCTCCCACTCCTGGCACGTGATGGCACGGGGTTTCTCTCTCCCCAACCTCCAGAGCCTTTCTAGGAGCTGGGGGAGGGCAAAAACAGCCTTCCCCCTCTCCTGGAGGTCCTCCGGAGGCAGGAAATGGCCCATTTGCCAATTTCCAGAAGTCAGCAAACGGGCCATTTCCTGCCTCTGGAGGGCCTCTGGGTGTGTGTGTGTGTTGTGGAAGGCCATTTTCGCCCTCCTCAAAGGCTCTGGAGGCTGGGGAGAGCAAAAAACGGGCCTTCCCCACCCCCACCCCCGAGGTCCGAAAATCAGCTGTGCACACCGGAGCTGAGCTCGCGTGCCCACCAATATGGCTAGGTGTGCCACCTGTAGCATGTGTGCTGTAGGTTCGCCATCATGGCCCTATATCCTTTCGGACAAATGGCTGTCCAGTCTCTTCTTGGAAACCTCCAGGGATTAAGTAAATCCTTATGGTTGTAGGATTTGTGTCCCTACAACAATTTTTCAAACTTGAAACTTTAAGATGGCTGGATTTCAACTCCCAGAATTCCCCAGGCAACTCGGCGATTTTTAAATTTGTGCGGTCATCACCAGCTAGTTTACTACTGGCTAGGAATTCTGGGAATTGAAGTCCACAGGTCTTAAAACATGCTGGCTGGGGAATTCTGGCATTTGAAATCCATATATCTTAAAGCACACTGGCTTGGGAATGCTGGAAGTCCTCCCATCTTAAAGCATGCTGGATGGAGGATTCTGGGAGTTGAAGTCCACTTATCTTAAAGCATGCTGGCTGGGGAATTCTGGGAGTTGAAGTCCTCCCATCTTAAAACATGCTGACTGAGGAATTCTGGGAGTTGAAGTCCTCCCATCTTAATGCATGCTGGATTTGGGGATTCTGGGAGTTGAAGTCCACTTATCTTAAAGCAGGCTGGCTGGGGAATGCTGGGAGTTGAAGTCCTCCCATTTTAAAGCATGCTGACTGAGGAATTCTGGGAGTTGAAGTCCTCCCATCTTAATGCATGCTGGATTTGGGGATTCTGGGAGTTGAAGTCCACCCATCTTAAAGCGGCCAAGTTTGAGAAAAACTTTCTTAGTTTGAAACATCAGAAGACAGAACAGAAAGAACTAGAAGAAAACAAGACGGAAGATTCTTAATTTTCCAGATTCTTTGAGTGTCTCCCGCATCTCTCTTGTGCCAGCTAATTATTATCAGCTATCCAGGTTCATTAAATGAAGGGAGGGGCAATTCATGTCGGTGCCTTATGGCCGAGGTCTCCAACCATGGCAACTTGAAAACGTGTGGGCTTCAACTCCCAGAATTCCCCAGCTAGCTCAAGAACTTCAGATGAGTGGATTTATTGATTTATTTATTTATTTATTTATTTATTTATTTATTTATTTATTTATTTATTTATTTATTTATTTATTTATTTATTTATTTTTCGCATTTTTATACTGCCCTATCTCCCTAGGGACTCAGGGCGGTTCACAGCCAGATAAAATATACATATAAATACAAAATAAAAAATCAATTAAAAAACTCATTACATAAGGCCGAATGATTAAAAATAGCAATACAAATAATAAAACCCCATTAAAACCAAATTCAAAATTTAAAATTTAAAATTCTAGTCCAGTCCTGCGCAAATAAATAGATGTGTCTTAAGCTCGCGGCGAAAGGTTCAAAGGTCAGGAAGTTGGCGGAGTCCTGGGGGAAGTTCGTTGGTGTCGCCAGTCGGCACTGCCTGGCTGACGGCATCTTGAGGAGTCCCTCTCTGTGAGAGCGCACGGGTCGGTGAGAGGCATTCGGTAGCAGCAGACGGTCCCGTAAGTAACCTGGCCCTATGCCATGGAGCGCTTTGAAGATAGTTACCAAAACCTTGAAGCGCACCCGGAAGACCACAGGTAGCCAGTGCAGTCTGCGCAGGAGTGGTGTCACATGGGAGCCACGAGGGGCTCCCTCTATCACCCGCGCAGCCGCATTCTGAACTAACTGAAGCCTCCGGGTGCTCCTCAAGGGGAGCCCCATGTAGAGAGCATTGCAGTAATCCAGACGAGACGTCACGAGAGCGTGAGTGACCGTGCATAGGGCATCCCGGACTAGAAAGGGGCGCAACTGGTGAACCAGGTGAACCTGGTGAAAGGCCCTCCTGGAGACGGCCGTCAAATGATCTTCAAAGGACAGCCGTCCATCCAGGAGAACGCCCAAGTTGCGCACCCTCTCCATTGGGGCCAATGACTCGCCCCCAACAGTCAGCCGCGGCTGCAGCTGACTATACCAGGATGCTGGCATCCACAGCCACTCTGTCTTGGAGGGATTTCAATTCCCAGAATTCCCCAACTGTCTTTGAGAACTTGAAGACTGGAGAATTCTGGGACTTGAAGTCCTCACGTCTTCAAGTTGCCAAGGTTGGGGAGCCCTGCCTGATGGGATCTGTAGTGTCACGCTGCCTGTATGTCTCTCTCTTCCAGAGGGAATGTATTTCCATCCACATCGGTCAGGCTGGGGTCCAAATGGGGAACGGATGCTGGGAGCTGTATTGCCTGGAACACGGAATTCAGCCGGATGGGACCATCCTGAAGACCGACGGGCTGAGCCAAGCCAATGATTCCTTTGAGACGTTTTTTTCCAAAACGGGGGCCGGGAAACATGTCCCCCGAGCTGTGTTTGTAGATCTGGAACCAACAGTCATAGGTACCAGCACTGGGTATTGTGCAGGAAGGGTGGGTGGAAGGAAGGAAGGAAGGAAGGAAGGAAGGAAGGAAGGAAGGAAGGAAGGAAGGAAGGAAGGAAGGGAAGGGAAGTTGGAAGCATTGATGGATGGAAGGATGGATGGAAAGGATGGACGGATTGAAGGATAGATGGATGGATGGAAGGTTGGAAGGAAGGAAGGAAGGAAGGAAGGGAAGGAAGGAAGGCAAGGAAGGGAAGTTGGAAGCATTGATGGCTGGAAGGATGGATGGATGGATGGATTGATTGAAAGGATGTGTGGATGAAGGTTGGAAGGATGGATGGATGGAAGGAAAGATGGATGGAAAGGATGGATGGAAGGAAGGAAGGAAGGCAAAGAAGGAAGGCAAGGAACGGAAGTTGGAAGCATTGATGGCTGGAAGGATGGAAGGATGGATAGATTGAAAGGATGGATAGAAGATTGGAAGGATGGATGGAAAGGAAGGAAGGGAAGTTGGAAGCATTGATGGATGGAAGGATGGATGGAAAGGATGGATGGATGAAAGGATAGATGGATGGATGGAAGCTTGGAAGGATGGAAGGAAGGGAAGGAAGGAAGGGAAGGAAGGAAAATTGGAAGCATTGATGGATGGAAGGATGGATAGATTGAAAGGATGGATAGATGGATGGATGGATGGAAGGATGGATGGAAAGGATGGATGGAAAGGATGGACGGATTGAAGGATAGATGGATGGATGGAAGGTTGGAAGGATGGAAGGAAGGAAGGGAAGGAAGAAAGGCAAGGAAGGAAAGTTGGAAGCATTGATAGCTGGAAGGAAGGATGGATGGATGGATTGAAAGGATGGATGGATGAAGGTTGGAAGGATGGATGGATGGATGGAAGGATGGATGGAAAGGATGGAAGGAAGGAAGGAAGGAAGGAAGGCAAAGAAGGAAGGCAAGGAACGGAAGTTGGAAGCATTGATGGCTGGAAGGATGGAAGGATGGATAGATTGAAAGGATGGATAGAAGATTGGAAGGATGGATGGAAAGGAAGGAAGGGAAGTTGGAAGCATTGATGGATGGAAGGATGGATGGAAAGGATGGATGGATGAAAGGATAGATGGATGGATGGAAGCTTGGAAGGATGGAAGGAAGGGAAGGAAGGAAGGGAAGGAAGGAAAATTGGAAGCATTGATGGATGGAAGGATGGATAGATTGAAAGGATGGATAGATGGATGGAAGGTTGGAAGGATGGATGGATGGTTGGAAGGATGGATGGAAGGAAGTATGTCAGAAGGTTGCAAAAGGGGATCACATGACCCCAGGACACTGTGACTCTCGTGAATATGAGTCAGTTGCCAAACGTTTGAATTTTGATCATGAAACCACAGGGATGCTGCAAAGGTCCTAACTGTGAAAAACGGTCATCAGTCACATTTTTCAATGCCGTTGTAACTTTGAACGGTCGCTAAATGAACTGTTGTAAGTCGAGGACTACCTGTACAGTAATGCAAAGCCAGAACGGACCCTTCAAGGGTGGGTTGGTATGGAGCTGCGTCCCGTTCCCAGCGGGAAGCAGCATCTCAGGCAGAGACAGTGAATTTTGCATTTCCCTCAAATCCTCTCCCCTCCCCTCCCCTCCAGTCCTCTTCCCCTCCCTCTCCCCTCCCCAATTCACGGCAGACTGGTACTGAGCAATAGCAGAGCCCAAGGGTGAGGTGGCAGCTGACAATTGGGGTGTGGCGTGGATGTATCTGGGTGGTTTGCTCTCGAGACTGGCTTGTGGTGGGTTACTCTCCTATAACCCTTTCTCTACAGACGAAATCCGCTGTGGGACCTTTCGCTCACTCTTTCACCCGGAACAGCTGATCAGCGGCAAAGAAGATGCCGCCAACAATTATGCCCGAGGCCACTACACGGTTGGAAAAGAAATCATCGACCAAGTACTGGATAGGATTCGCAAAATGGTAAGTTGCACGCCAGCTCCAGGTAGACAGCGCTGGGCCAAGGCTGTTCCGCAGTGCTCCTTTTTGACTTAGAAACGGGGAGGACTAAGGTAGCATCGTAGTTCAGATCTAAAACTTGGAAGATCCAGATGAAATGCCAGCTCGATCACAAATTTCATTAGCTATGAACTGGCCAGTCTACCTTACAGGGGTGTGGTTAGATTTCCTGCAGCTTTCATGGAAAAGACATGTGTCAAAACAATACAGCTGCATTCCTTCAGGATTTCTCCCGGTAGTGTATCCTGGGCTCTGCTCCCATCGTTCCTGTGTGATAGTTGAGAATTATGGATATTGTAGTCTTATTGAATTGGGGAAGACCGCTCTAAAGACACTAGTTGTGAATTCCCACCATCCTAGTCTCTTGATTATTAGGATTAGCACCCTGGGTGGACCATGGATGGAATGTGAACTTCTACATTTCTTTTCCCAGAATGACCTGGTTCATTGACCCTCAAAAATCCAATCCTGTATTAGCCTAGTCCAGAAGGTTGTGGGAACAGGCTAAAACCCCAGTTCCTAGCCCGGAGTGACATGACAGTTGAATAAAAAATATAGATGACGGTGTTGCCCTGGTTGACTTCTCAAAGTTGAGTAGATCGGGGCGAAATCCAGCAGGTTCTGACAGGTTCTGGAGAACCGGTAGCGGTAATTTTGAGCAGTTCGGAGAACCGGTAGTGGAAATTGTGAGTAGTTTGGAGAACCAGCAAATACCACCTCTGGCTGGCCCCAGAGTGGGGTGGGAAACAGAGTGGGGTGGTGCAGGGGCCAGGACGTTGAGCTTGTCGATCGAAAGGTCAGCAGTTCGGCGGTTCGAATCCCTAGTGCTGCCTGTGTAACAGGGTGAGCTCCTGTTACTTGTCCCAGCTTCTGCCAACCTAGCAGTTTCGAAAGCACGTAAAAAATTGCAAGTAGAAAAAAATAGGGACCACCTTTTGTGGGAAGGTAACAGCATTCCCTGCGCCTTTGGCGTTGAGTCATGGCGGCCACATGACCACATAGAACTTGCAGTATCCTTCCCCTGCTACGCCCACCAAACCACGCCCACAGAACTGGTAGTAGAGAAAAATCAGATTTCACCAGTGCTTCTAGATCAGTATTTTGTCAATTTTAAGATGGGTGGACTTCAACTCCCAGAATTTATCCAATCCATGCTGGCTGGAGAATTCTGGGAGTTGAAGTCCAACCCATCTTAAAATTCCCAAGTTTGACAAACACTGACCTAGATACAGGCCAGCTTTGATGATGACTTCAACATGGTGTCCTTCTTCCTGACCCAACAACTTTCCAATTCATTGTGGGGGGGTCTCCCCTTGTCAATGAAAAGCTGTAATTTAGCCACCTCTGGATAACCTCCATTCTCAACCCAACCACTGTTTTTGACCCCGGAAGGATAGGTAATAAAGGCTGGATCATCTTGCACTTCCTGGTCCAACGTAGTATTTAAGTAGGACCACGTACCACCATCCCAACCAGTTAAGGCTAAACTCCCTGGCCTACTGACCTCTGATCAGTAGTGGGATTCAAATCCCGTCGCTACTGGTTTGCTCATGTGTGCACGCATGCTCACGCGTGTGATGTTTCTGTGCATGCACAAAGACGTCCGGGCAGGTGGGCGGAGCCTCCCGCCGCGAGCTACCGGTTCGCCCGATCCGGGGCGAACTGGTAGCAACCCACCACTGACTCTGATGGACTACAAGCTTTCCTCAAATCAGTTCCAGCTGGTTTTGCATTCTTATCACAATGTCGGGTCCTGTCCTAGAGGACTTCTGTTGTGGAATGTTGGCCACCAGTCTCCTTTTTTTTTTTTTTTTGCATTTATATCCCGCCCTTCTCCGAAGACTCAGGGTGGCTTACACTGTGTCAAGCAATAGTCTTCATCCATTTGTATATTTATATACAAAGTCAACTTATTGCCCCCAACAATCTGGGTCCTCATTTTACCTACCTTATAAAGGATGGAAGGCTGAGTCAACCTTGGGCCTGGTGGGACTAGAACCTGCAGTAATTGCAGGCACCTGCTGTTAATAACAGACTGCATTAGGAGTCTGAGCCACAGAGGCCTCTTCAGCAGCCGAATCAGATGAGGAGGTGGCGTGGGGGTCGGGGTCAGCATCAAGGCAACCTGAGAGCTCCGAGGGGGAAGAGGGAATGGATCTGTCAGAGAGAGAGTGACAGACAGACAGAAGTGGAGCCTGGGCCGTCTGTCAGCACTCAGATGGAGAGTCAACAGCACCCAGGTCTGGAGGTGGCTGATGAGGTAGAGGAGGAACAGTTGGGTCCAGTGCCTGATGCGTGGATGCACAGAAGGCAGAGGAGAGGAGAGCAGTGGAAATCTATGGGCCAGTCCTTGGGACGGAAGAGCCATCACTGCTATCAAAGCCCCACCCTAGCTCTGGGGATAAAAGGCAGGGGGACGAGAAGAATAGGTGTGGCAGACAACTATTCATCTACCTGCCAGACAGACTTGTTAGCCTGCAGTGAGAGAGGAAGTCTTTGCCAGGGCTGCTGGCACTCCTAATAAAGGAATCTTTGAGTTAACTTCAGAGGGTTTGTCGTGTTTGGGAGATGCGTCAGAACAGCTTCTCCTACGGATGTCCCCCACATCACGTTGTTCTCCACAGCTTGTCTCAAATGCTTCATGCCCAAATCCTAGCGGTATAAGGAACTCAAACTAAGGTCTTCTCTTCCAGACCGAGCAATGCAACGGCCTCCAAGGTTTTCTGCTCTTCCATAGCTTCGGAGGAGGCACAGGTTCTGGATTTACGTCTCTCCTGATGGAACAACTTTCGGTAAACTTTGGAAAGAAAGCGAAGCTTGAGTTCTCCGTGTATCCTGCACCGCGGATTTCGACCGCGGTGGTGGAACCGTACAACTCCATCCTGACCACTCATACCACCTTGGAGCACTCAGACTGCTCTTTCATGGTGGACAACGAAGCCATCTACGACATTTGCAACCGAAACCTGGACATCGAATATCCAACCTACACAAACCTGAACCGGCTGATCGGACAGATAGTTTCCTCCATCACCGCTTCCTTGAGATTCGACGGGGCTCTGAATGTGGACCTCAACGAATTCCAGACCAACCTGGTGCCGTACCCCCGCATCCACTTCCCTTTGACCACGTACGCCCCCATCATTTCGGCCGAAAAAGCCTATCACGAGCAGCTCTCGGTGCCGGAGATCACCAATGCCTGCTTTGAATTTTCCAACCAGATGGTGAAGTGCGACCCGCGGCGGGGCAAATACATGGCGTGTTGCCTCTTGTACCGGGGGGACGTCGTGCCGAAGGACGTCAACGCGGCCATCGCGGCCATCAAAACCCGGCGGTCCATCCAGTTTGTCGACTGGTGCCCGACAGGCTTCAAAGTGGGCATCAACTACCAACCGCCCACTGTGGTTCCCGGAGGAGACTTGGCTAAAGTTCAGCGGGCCGTCTGCATGCTCAGCAACACCACGGCGATCGCCGAGCCCTGGGCCCGTCTGAACCACAAGTTTGACCTGATGTACGCCAAACGGGCTTTTGTCCACTGGTACGTGGGCGAGGGCATGGAGGAAGGAGAATTCGCGGAAGCTCGGGAAGACCTGGCGGCTCTGGAGAAGGATTACGAAGAAGTCGGAGAAGACACGGCCAGTTATGGATCCGACGCCGAAGATGACCAAGAATACTGACCCTCCAGAAGAAAACCACCTTTGTTTTTTATGACGGTTTGGCTTCTGCCCCAGACGATCCTGGCCTCTTCAGCCTAACCTGACAATGCAGGTGTAAACCAGTCAATGTTGTACATGCTGGCTTACTAGGAACATGGGTTTGTCCCTTCCTTTTTAACCACCTAATAAAGTCAATTTTGCAAAGTGTCTTAGGATGGTATGTCTTCCAGGGGATTGTTTGTCAGAGTGACCGTTGCAGCACTCCCATGTTTACATGATCAAAATTCAGACGTCACCCAGCCGGCCTTCAAGTCTAAGGCGGGACTAGAACTCACCGTCTCCCATTGATTTGCCGAAAGTCACCCACTCAGTGTTCTGCCTAAGGCAGGACTAGAACTCACCATCTCCTGGTGATTGGCCCAAAGGAACCCAGCCAGTTTTCATGCCTAAGGCTGTTTCATGTCTACTGTCTGATTCTTTTTTCTGAGTTGTGGTTCCTTGGTTCAGGTAATGTCTCCTGCTTGATTGTTGGTAAACAACAACCTAATCTAGGAACCACCAAGGCTACTCCAACCAACCCTAACAGGGCAACTCACTGATTGGAATATAAACTGAGAGCAAATGCCATTCCCTTCTAGCACTGATGATATTCCCTAGTTGGGTCATGAAATGTCTGCAAGAAAGTCACCAAGCTCAGAGACCACCAAAGACTCAGTCATCCGCCTCCTCCTCCTCTCCTTCTCCTTCTCCTCCCCACCACAAGCCCAATTCCCTAAACCCCACTCCCTTCAGCACTGATGATATTAACTAGTTGGGTCATGAAATGTCTGCAACAAAGCCACCAAATTCAGAGACCACCAAGGACTCCATAGTTCTCCTCCTCCTCCTCCTCCCTCCTCTCCTCTTTCCTCCTCCCCTCCACGAACCCCACCCCCTTCAGCACTGATGATATTACCTAGCTGGGTCATGAAATGTCTTCAACAAAGCCACCAAGCTCAGAGACCACTCTACAGTTCTCCTCCTCCTCCTCCCCTCCACAAACCCCACTCCCCTCAGCACTGATGATATTACCTAGTTGGGTCATGAAACACCTGCCCCCAAGCTCAGAGACCACCAAGGACCACACAGAAACAAAATTTCTCTCTGGTCGCAAATGCAGAACAATTTCTCTACTTGGCGGTTAAACTGCCGGCAAAGTTCAAGCAAACTCCACCAGAACAGAATCAAAATCTGGAGCATGAATAACTTTTTCCCAGAATCCCCCTTCCCTCATTGGTGGTGCTCATTGGTCAAGATCTTCTCCTACAAAAGTGGGGAACCCATGGCCCCTTTATGACTTGTGGACTTCAACTCCCAGAATTCCTGAGCCAGCATGGGCCCCTTTATAAGCTGTGGACTTCAATTCCCAGAATTCCTGAGCCAAAGAGGCTGGCTGAGGAATTCTGGGAGTTGAAGTCCACCGGTTGTAAAGGGGGCCATGCTGGCTTAGGAATTCTGGGAGTTGAAGTCCACCGGTTGTAAAGGGGGCCATGCTGGTTCAGGAATTCTGGGAGTTGAAGTCCACCGGTTGTAAAGGGGGCCATGCTGGCTCAGGAATTCTGGGAGTTGAAGTCCACCGGTTGTAAAGGGGGCCATGCTGGCTCAGGAATTCTGGGAGTTGAAGTCCACCGGTTGTAAAGGGGGCCGTGCTGGCTCAGGAATTCTGGGAGTTGAAGTCCACCGGTTGTAAAGGGGGCCGTGCTGGCTCAGGAATTCTGGGAGTTGAAGTCCACCGGTTGTTAAAGGGCCACTGTTCCCCACACCCCTGTCCTATGAGACCACCAACCCATCCATATCTTTAGTAGGAACCGAGGTCTCCACATCACAGAGAAACCCACCCTGCAGAATGCAGTGAGTCAGCTAAGTTTTTACTAGGGGGAATTTAATACCACTGAGTTATTTACAATCCAGAGAGGGGCTTTCCCGTGTCTAAACCCATCTTCTCCGGGGACAATAAAGGTGGGTTTAATTTCGGTCAGGCAGGAAAGGGTCAGGGGCTCCCACTGAATCTTCCCTGCGGACCACCCTTGAATCCTCGGCAGGGGCTGAGTTTTCAAGTCATCTGCAAAGAAAAAAACGGAAAAGTGACTATGCTAGCTCTGTTTGCAGATAGTCCTCGACTGATGACTTAAACCGGGGGAAACCAGGCTTAATAGCAGTAACTGTGAGAGGGATCTCGGAGTCTTAGTGGACAACCAGCTAAATATGAGCCAGCAGTGTGCAGCGGCAGCTAAAAAAGCCAATACAATCCTAAATTGCATTAACAGAGAGATACAATCAAGACCAAGTGAGGTACTAATACCACTCTATAAAGCCCTAGTAAGACCACACTTGGAGTCCTGCATCCAGTTTTGGTCACCGCACTATAAAAAAGATGTGGAGACTCTAGAAAAAGTGCAGAGAAGAGCAACCAGGATGATTAAGGGACAGGAGGCTAAAACATACAATGAACGGTTGCAGGAACTGGGCATGGCTAGTCTAGTGAAGAGAAGGACCAGGGGAGACAGGATAGCATTTTCCAATATTTGGGGGGCTGCCACAGAGAGGAGGAAGGGGGTCAAGCTATTTTCCAAGACCAGACAAGAAACAGTGGATGGAGAGATTCAACCTAGAAATAAGGAGAAATTTTCTGACAGTGAGAGGAATCAACCCATGGAACAGAAGTTGTGGGAGCTCCATCACTAGAGGCCGTCAAGAAGAGACTGGACTGCCATTGGTCAGAAATGGTGAAGGGTCTCCTGCTTGGGCGGGGGGGGGGTGGGTTGGACTAGATCAGGGGTCTCCAAGCTTGGTCCCTTTAAGACTTGTGGACTTCAACTCCCAGAGTCCCTCAGCCAGCAAAGCTGGCTGAGGAACTCTGGGAGTTGAAGTCCACAAGTCTTAAAGGGACCAAGCTTGGAGACCTCTGGATTAGATGACCTGCAAGGTCCCTTCCAACTCTTGTTAATCGGTTAATCTTACCTAGTCTGGAATGAAGGTGTAGCTGAGGGTACAACCTTTGTAAACGCCTCTCGGCGTAATTTTTGGAAAAACGGGCTTCGCCTTTGAAATCTTTCTTGTTGGTGAACCTGCTGGAAAGACAAGATACGTTTTGTTGAGAACGCGGCATTATCTCCTCTTGCGCATTCAGAAATCCCAATTTGGACCCCAGAATATTCAAGTGGCTAACGCAAGGTTTGCTAAAAAGGATTTAAAATAATAATAATAATAATAATAATAATAATAATAATAAGAAGAAGAAGAAGAAGAAGAAGAAGAAGAAGAAGAAGAAGAAGAAGAAGAAGAAGAAGAAGAAGAAGAAGAAGAAGAAGAAGAAGAAGAAGAAGAGGAGGAGGAAGAAGAGGAGGAAGAAGAAGAAGAAGAAGAAGAAGAAGAAGAAGAAGAAGAAGAAGAGGAGGAGGAGGAGGAGGAGGAGGAGGAGGAGGAGGAGGAGGAGGAGGAGGAGGAAGAAGAAGAAGAAGAAGAACCACCAGTCAATGCTATTTGTAATGTATTTTTGAATGTTCAGTTGACTGAGTTTCATTTCTAATGAATAAAGTTAATAATAATAATAATAATAATAATAATAATAATAATAATAATAATAATAATAATAATAATAATAATAATAATAATAATAATAGGTTGAAACCTTGGATGCTGGCAACAACCTGTATCAACTATTAGTACCAGTCAATCGTATTTGTGACACATTTTTAAATGTTCAGTTGTCTGAGTTTCATGTTTAATGAGTAAAAGGGATAATAATAACAACAACAACAACAACAATAAAATAATATCATCTCCATATCTAGGATTCCAGTCCAGAATTAAACGCATTTGTGGACATGAAGCGCTGACTTCTTATGAATAATGATGTGGCGATTGAAAAGAGGAAAGGAAAAATTAAGGTCACCAAAGGGGATCACATGACCCCCGGGACGCTACGACCGTCATAAATACGAGTCAGTTACCAAGCATCTGAATTTTGATCACGTGACCACGGGGGATGCTGCAACGGTGTGAAACAGGGTCATAAGTCACTTTTTTTCAGGGCTGTTGTAACTTCAAACCGTCACTCAATGAACCGTTGTAAGGCGAGGAATACCTATCAGGAGTCAGCTCGGAAGTATTACCACGTGTCAAGTCTTGATTTGGGGCCCGACATCCCTTAAGATGCTTTAATGAGCGGTACGTGGCCTAGAGGTGGAGCTCTCGCTTCACAATCAGGAGGCTGTGAGTTCGATCCTAAGTAGAGGCCGATATCTCTCTCTCCGGACACAATGAGATTATATCTGATGAATATAATGGACCGGGATTCCCTATGCACAGTCACTCACGCCCTCGTCACTTCCCGCCTGGATTACTGCAACGCTCTCTACATGGGGCTCCCCTTGAAGAGTACCCGGAGGCTCCAGCTGGTCCAGAATGCGGCCGCGCGGGTGATTGAGGGAGCGACTCGAAGCTCCTATATAACTCCAATCCTGCGCAGGCTGCACTGGCTTCCGGTTGCCTTCCAGGTGCAATTCAAGGTGTTGGTTCTCACCTTTAAAGCGCTCCATGGCTTAGGACCGGGTTACTTATAGGACCGTCTTCTGCTACCGGTGGCTTCCCATCAACCAGTGCGCTCCCATAAGGAGGGTCTCCTCAGGGTGCCGTCGGCCAGACAATGTCGACTGGCAACCCCCAGGGGGAGGGCCTTCTCTGCGGGGGCTCCAGCCCTCTGGAATGAGCTACCCCCAGGGATACGCCAACTCCCTGACGTCCGGGCCTTCCGGCGTGAATTGAAAACTCTTTTATTCCAACGTGCAGGACTGGCCTAATAGTTTTTTAATGGGGATTTTAATAGTTTTTATTATATTCAGCCCATTTAAATTTATTCTTTTAAATCTGTTTTAATTTTTGTATTTGCTATTCTTACCTGGCTGTAAACCGCCCTGAGTCCTTTGGGAGAAGGGCGGTATAGAAATTGAATAAACATAAACATAAACAATAAAACTCGGCATTGGCAACAGGAAGGGCATCCGGCCATTCAAACACTCTGCTAGCTCCATTCAGTTGCTCAGACCAGGGGTCTCCAACCTTGGCAACTTTAAGACTTGTGGACTTCAACTCCCAGAGTTCCTCAGCCAGCGGCCCCTCCCTCCTGGGAGTCCAGAGCAGGGGTCTCCAACCTTGGCAGCTTTAAGACTTGTGGACTTCAACTCCCAGAATTCCTCAGCCAGCGGCCCCTCCCTCCTGGGAGTCCAGAGCAGGGGTCTCCAACCTTGGCAACTTTAAGACTTGTGGACTTCAACTCCCAGAATTCCTCAGCCAGGCCCTCCCTCCTGGGAGTCAGGCAGGGGTCTCCAACCTGGCAACTTTAAGACTTGTGGACTTCAACTCCCAGAATTCCTCAGCCAGCTTTGCTGGCTGAGGGATTCTGGGAGTTTAAGTCCACAAGTCTTAAAGCTGCCAAGGTTGGAGACCCCTGGCCCAGCCTCTACCCTGCATGGGGTTGTTAAAAGAAGACGATGATCTCTTAAATTGCTTTAATAGAGAAGAAAAACCACAATTCCTGTCGGATTTGGTACCTTAATTGCGTGGGGATTTTCAGTTTTTTGGTTTCCATCCCGGGGGGTCCTTTGGATGAGACCCCCACTGGGGGCAAGCAGCGGGGGGTTTGATCCCGGAAGCTCTGCGGGAAAGGCTGGGTAGGAAAGGAAGAGAGTCAGTGCCCGCGCGAAGTGGGGGGGGGGCGGGAGGGGTTACGTTGGATACCGGCAGTCCTCTACTTACGACCATTACTGAGCCCGGAATTATGGGTCATAAGTTGTGGTTAGTTCTTAAGTGGGTCACCGTGTGGCGATGCCCAGTTTTACAACCTTTTCAGGGACGGTCGTTAAGTGAATCCAATGTCCACGACGGGCAATATTATTTGAGCAGAAACTGGGATTAAATGAGAGTTTCTGATAAAAAAAGATTAATAAATTGTGGTCACATGACCATAGGATAGCTATAAATATGGACCGGTGACCCAAAGGGTAGGTGTGAGAACTTCGAATGCGAGTCTTAAGTAGCTCTAGGAAGGTCTGTCATAACTTTGAATGGTCACTAAATGGCCAGTCGTAAGTGGAGGACTACCTGTATCTTTCCAAGCTGTGCGATATTCACCCACAGACGCACACAACCCTAATCATCGCTAGTCCTTCTCTATGTAAACCACCAAACTGGTTTTTGTTCATCCAAGTTTAGGATTAAAACAGGGGGTTGGACTAAATGACCTCTAAGGGCCCTTCCAGCTGTTATTTTGATTAAGTGTGTTGTTGAACCAATCCCCAAGGGATACAGACACTCTCTGGATTCCCTCCTGTTAAATGGAAGGGGACATCTCCCTTCCTTCCTTTTTTTTCCTTTCTTTCTTTCTCTCCCTCCCTTCCTTTCTTCCTTCTTTTCCTTTCTTCCTTCTTTCCTTCTTTCATCCTGTTCTTTATTTCTGTTCTTTTCCTTCCTTTCTTCCTCCCTCCCCTCCCTCCTTCCTTCCTTTCCTTCCTTTTCATTCTTTCCTTTGTACCTACCTACCTACTTCCACTTCCTTCCTTTCCATTCTTTTACTTCCTTCCTTCCTTCCTGCCTGCCTACCTAACTTCCCCTTCCTTCCTCTTTCTGTTTGTTTCCTTCCTTCCTTCCTACCTAACCTCCCCTTCCTTCCTTTCCATTCTTTTCCTTCCTTCCTTCCTTCCTGCCTGCCTACCTAACTTCCCCTTCCTTCCGCTTTCTGTTCGTTTCCTTCCTTCCTACCTAACTTCCCCTTTCTTCCTCCCTCCCTCCCTCCCTTCCTTCCTAACTTCCCCTAACTCACCGTACTTCCTGCCTGCCTACCTACCTAACTTCCCCTAACGTTCCCTTTCTGTTCTTTTCCTTCCTTCCATTCCTTCCTTCCTTCCTTCCTACCAACCTAACTTTCCCTTCATTCCTTTCCTTTCCCTCTCCCTCCCTTCCTTCCTTCCTTCCCTTCCCTTCCTTCCCCTTCCCTCCATCCTTCCGTCCATTTTTCTGTCGGGTGAAAGGGCAGAATCCGCTTACCCTCCTGGACAAATCCTTGGGGAAGTATTGGAAAGGGGTGGCCAGATGCTGGCCAGAAACGAGAAGAGGGAAGGGGTTGTTGGTGACGATCAGGGCCGTCTTGTCCTGGTTGAATTCCGAAGATCTCAACATGATGGAAATTTCTCTCCGGTGCTGCTCCAAGCGCTCTTGGAATTCCGCGTCGGTCGGAGGGATAAAATACTGGGTCTGCGAAGAGACGGGAAAAGCTGGTGAGAAGGATAGGCAGCTGATCGAGGGTCTCCAAAATTCGGGTTTGAGGTCGCTGGGAGGAAAGGAAGAGGCGTTCGAGGTCAAAAAAGTCAAAATGGCCTCTATGGCGGAAGGACTAAAGTCCGCCCCGTTAGGCCTGAAGGGGGCGGGGCTTAGATCCCCCATTCGCGGTGCCCGATTTGACTTTTTTGACTCTCCCGTGACAAACCCCCTACAGATAGTCCTTGGCTTACAACAAGTTCATTTAGTGACCATTCAAAGTTACACTGCAAAAACTGACTTATGACCGTTTCTCCCACACGACCGTTACCGCATCCCCGTGAGTCACGTAATCAAAATTCAAACTCTTATGACAGTCGCCGTGTCCGGGGGTGGGGGTGTCACACGATCCCCTTTTGCCAGCTTTTGACCAGCCAAGTCAACGGAGAAGCCCGTCGTAAGTGTGAAAAAACGGTCGTAAGTCTTTTTTTTTTCAGTGCCGCTGTAACTTTGAATGGTCACTAAAGGTGCCGCTGTAAGTCGAGGACTACGGGCAATCTTCCAAAATGGCCACTCGGTTTTGCGTCCGCAGAAGTCTCTGGGATGGAGAAGGCGGTTGCAAGCAAAGTGGGATGACGTGAAAAAGCTGGATCCTGAAATGTTGACGAAGGTGGTTATCAGAGGTGGCATTCAATTGGTTCAAGCCGGTTCACGCGAACCAGTAACGGAAATCGTGGGCGTGGCTTGGTGGGCGTGGCTTGGTGGGCGTGGCTTGGTGGGCGTGGCAGAGAAAGGATACTGCAAAATCTCCATTCCTTCCCCACTCCTGAAGAGTATTGCAAAATCTCCATTCCCAGCCCGGTCCATGGGAAGTATACTGCAAAATTCCCATTCCCACCCCACTCCAGGGGAAGTATACTACAAAATCCCCATTCCCTCCCCACTCCTGGAGGAAGGATATTGCAAAATCTCCATTCCCAGCCCACTCCATGGGAAGGATACTGCAAAATCCCCATTCCCTCCCCACTCCTGGAGGAAGGATACTGCAAAATCCCCATTCCCACCCCACTCCTGGAGGAAGGATATTGCAAAATCCCCATTCCCACCCCACTCTGCAGCCAGCCAGAGGTGGTATTTGCCGTTTCTCTTAAAATTTCCACTACCGGTTCTCCGAACTGATCAAAATTTCTGCTACTGGTTTTCCAGAACCTGTCAGAACCTGCTGGATTTCACCCCGGCACCCGCTCCAGCTCTATGCTATCCTACTTTTGAGGCCGGGCGCAAGCGTGGAACACACGTGTGGAAGGCCAGGCGCATGCACGGACAGGGTGCGTGTGACCGAAGTGAGCAAGCAAGTGCGCATGCTCACATTTGCAAACCAGTAGGGAAAGTAAGCGAATACAACCCCTGGTGCTTATCCTATATTCTCCCAAGTTCCCATTTTAAACCTGCTCTGATTCTACCGCGTTCCTTAATCCTGTCCTTAAACCTTATTATCGCATTTCCTTGTCCCAAAAGAGCATTTTTCACGAGGCAACTGGACTTCCTTATTTTTCTTTGAAGAAGTTTGTTAAGCAGGAAACATTGTCTCTCTTCAGTCTACCACAAAGTCCTTACAACGGATTCAAGGGGCTCCCACACTGAAGGAACAAAAATCCAATCCGGTTCCAAACTGGGAGGAAAAAAAAAATACACTGGAAATAAACTGGAGGCCGGCTACGAGAAAAGGAGCCCTCTGTTTATTTGGTTCTCCAGAAACTTCAGTGATAGAAACATGTTTCTTGGGTGGCTGACAAAATAGTTGAGTGAGTGGGTGGATTTTTATCTGGGGTTTGGTGTTTGAGATGCTCCAGGGGGGTTGTGCAATGAGTAAACCTTGCGTCTTTTGCTATTCTAATGGTGGTGAATAAATCCTATTATGTCCTAAAGGTCATGTCCTGTCCTTGAAATTTGGGGAGGGGGGGGGTGTAAATTCTTAATCCCATCAGCTTCAACCTTCTGTGGGAGCTGTGGCTCAAGGTGTTTTATGGCTAGGATAGGCTGGCTTTTTTTATAGGTACAAAACATCCATGTCTAAAAACTTGAGGCTTCCTCTTGAGGCTATGGCAGGAAGACTGGGACTGCTTTCTACTTTTGTTAAAAAAATTCTCCTTTTGGGGAAATATAATATTCTGCCTCTTTTAATATCCCCCAAAATATTTCATACTCTGGGGGAGTGGGCTTCCCGCAGCATCCATTTTCATTACTCAGGTGTCTCTGAGGACTCAGATAAACCTCCAAGTGGCCTCAACGACCCTCTAAAAAGAGTGCAAACGACCAGCTGTCTTCAAGGAATATAAATCCTTCCATTCTCCACCATCCAGTCAGAACTGAGGAAGCTTCTCGGATGAGAAGTGAAACGCTCTCAAAGAAAAAACAAGGAAGTCCAGTTGACTTTGGGAAAAACCGCGACCTGGGCGACTGAGAATCTGCATAGATATCCCATTTCTGTGATTTGGAGAGAAACCTGGACATCTTCTTCCCTTGTGAGAGATCTCCAGTGACCCTCTCTTTTCTCTCTTTTCTGAAGACTGGGCTGGACTGCTTAACCAATCAGCTGCCTTGGCTTTGGCACAGGCATTGTGAGGTGCCACCCAGATAAAAAATAATTTTAACAACCGGTTCTCTGGCCTAATGACCGGAGGGTGGACGTGGCTATGGTGGGCGTGGCCAGGGGTATGTGACAGGCAGCACTCGGCCTTATGTGGGGCCATCGGGGGTGGGGGTACACTGCATCCCCCACGTCCAGTTTTGGGCCTAGTAGAGGGGTGAAATCCAGCAGGTTCTGACAGGTTCTGGAGAACCGGTAGCGGAAATTTTCAGTACTTCAGAGAACCAGCAAATGCCATCTCTGGCTGGCCCCAGAGTGGGGTGGGAATGGGGATTTTGCAGTATCTTTCCCCTGGAGTGAGGTGGGAATGGGGATTTTGCAGTATCCTTCCCCTGGATTGGGGTGGGAATGGGGATTTTGAAGTATCTTTCCCCTGGAGTGGGGTGGGAATGGGGATTTTGCAGTATCCTTCACCTGGAGCGGGGTGGGAATGGGGATTTTGCAGTATCCTTCCCCTGGAGTGGGGTGGGAATGGGGATTTTGCAGTATCCTTCCCCTGGAGTGGGGTGGGAATGGGGATTTTGCAGTATCCTTCCCCTGGAGTGGGGAGGGAATGGGGATTTTGCAGTATCCTTCCCCTGGAGTGGGATGGGAATGGGGATTTTGCAGTATCCTTCCCCTGGAGTGGGGTGGGAATGGGGATTTTGCAGTATCCTTCCCCTGGCGTGGGGAGGGAATGGAGATTTCGCAGTATCCTTCCCCTGGAGTGGGGAGGGAATGGGGATTTTGCAGTATCCTTCCCCTGGAGTGGGATGGGAATGGGGATTTCGCAGTATCCTTCCCCTGGAGTGGGGTGGGAATGGGGATTTTGCAGTATCCTTCCCCTGGCGTGGGGAGGGAATGGGGATTTTGCAGTATCCTTCTCCTGGATTGGGGTGGGAATAGGGATTTTGAAGTATCTTTCCCCTGGAGTGGGATGGGAATGGGGATTTTGCAGTATCCTTCCCCTGGAGTGGGGAGGGAATGGGGATTTTGCAGTATCCTTCCCCTGGAGTGGGGAGGGAATGGGGATTTTGCAGTATCCTTCCCCTGGAGTGGGGTGGGAATGGGGATTTCGCAGTATCCTTCCCCTCGAGTGGGGAAGGAATGGGGATTTCGCAGTATCCTTTCCCTGCCACGCCCAACAAGCCACGCCCACTAATCCACACCATGCCCACAGAACCTGTAGTAAAAAAAAAATTGGATTTCCCCACCGGCCTAGTAGGCCTCCCTGCATTTACCTGGGAGCCAAAACGAGGTACGTGGGGACTCCTGGAAGGGGTGGGGCAGGGGGGAGAGGGGAGGGGCCAGCCAGTAATTTAACAACTAGTTCGTCTGAACTGGTCCGAATCGGCTGAATCCCAACGCTGGTGCAACCTCCATTCACCTGACAGTTGCACCTCACAAGTGAAGAAGTTTCTCGAATGAGAAGCGAAATGTTTTCAAGGAAAAAAAAAAACCTCAGACAGTCCAGTTGGCTTTTAAAAAGCACTGTTGGGACTCCACCGTGCACTTAACTCTGTATAAGCACAGAAACTGAGGAGAAATTTGGAGGAACGTCAACCCTACGTGAAGGAGGGTCGAGTTGAGACAGACATTATCTAACCCAGTTTCTCGACCTTGGACACTTGAAGATGGATGAACTTCAACTCCCAGAATTCTCCAGCTGCCTCAACAATGTTAAGATGGGTTGACTTCAGCTCCCAGAATTCCCCGAGTATCTCAACAACTTGAAGATGGGGGGTGGACTTCAACTCCCAGAATTCTCCAGCTGCCTCAACAAGATGGATGGACTTCAACTCCCAGAATTCCCCACCTCTCTCAACAACTTGAAATAGTGTGGATTTCAACTCCAAGAATTCTTCAGCCATCGCAAGAACCCGAAGACGGGTGAATTTCCACTCCCAGAATTCCCTAGCAGCTGAACCAACAATTTGAAGATGGATGGACTACAACTCCCAGAATTCCCCAGCTGTTGCAACAATTTGAAGACCACGTGGGCCTCAACTCCCAGAATTCCACAGCTCTCTCAACAACTTGAAGAGAGGTGAACTCAAAACTCACTTTTTAAGACATATGGACTGCAACTCCCAAAATTCCCCAGCCAGCTGGGAGTTGAAGTCCTCACATCTTAAGGTTGCCAACTTTGGGAAAACTCTGATCGAACCAAAGTTAGATTTCGGAAAGAACATTTTCGGAGCAAGGTTGAACTTCACTCTTGTGAATGACCGATACTTTATGACAAAACTATTTGTTGGACATGTATTGTACAAATGAGACTGATAAACAAAATTTTCCTTCCTTCAATTTAAAAAAAAAAAGATTTTTATTTACCAGATTTGGATGGGGAGAGAAATGCACCTCGTGCGCTAAGTAGAAACTACTCATCGTGCACAGATTTCAACCTGTAAATAAAATAAAAGATTGTAAATATTTCCCCCCCCCGATTGGAATTAAAATCCATTAAAATCTTGCTACAAGTAAAATGCAGGATAACGAATTGGAGGCAGTTAGAAAGGAGGTCTCCATTTATTGAGGAACCAGAAGCAAAGTGACATAGCGATCGGTCTGACAAAACAGTCTGGTGAGTGAGTGGATGGGTTATGTGGTTCTAGGGCTTTGTGATTTAGATGCTCAGAGTCTTTCCAAAACGTACTTTAATCTGTGCTTGAGTGTGCCCTTTTGGTACAGGTAGTCCTCAACCTACGACCACAATTGACCCCAAAATTTCCATTGCTAAGCGAGACAGTTGTTAAGTGAGTTTTATCCCATTAAGTGAACCACTGCAGTTGTTCAGTTGGCCACATGGTTGTTAAGCTTGTCTGTTTGTCTGTCTATCTATCTATCTATCTATTTATCTATCTATCAATCTATCATTTAATCATCTCTCTATATCTATTCTTTCTCTATCTTTATCCTGTCTGTCTGTCTGTCTGTCTGTTTGTCTGTCTATTTATCTATCCATCCATCCATCCATCCATCCATCCATCCATCCATCTATCTATCTATCTATCTATCTATCTATCTATCTATCTATCTATCATCTATCTATCTATCTCTATCTAGCAATTTATCATTTAATCATCTCTCTATATCTATTCTTTCTCTATCTTTATCCTGTCTGTCTGTCTGTCTGTCTATCTATTTATCTATCTATTCATCCATCCATCTATCTATCTATCTATCTATCTATCTATCTATCTATCTATCTATCTATCTATCTATCTATCTATCTATCTATCTCTATCTAGCAATTTATCATTTAATCATCTCTCTATATCTATTCTTTCTCTATCTTTATCCTGTCTGTCTCTGTCCGTCTGTCTGTCTGTCTGTCTGTCTATCTGTCTGTCTGTCTATCTATCTATCTATCTATCTATCTATCTATCTATCTATCTATCTATCTATCTATCTATCTGCCATCTATCTACCCTGTTTCCTCAAAAATAAGCCATCACTCCCTGATAATAAGCCCAATCGGGCTTTTGAGTGCAAACATTAAAATAAAACTCCCCCCAAAAATATTTAAAAGCAGATCTGGAAATCAGGTAAGATGACAAGAGAAATCCCATCTTGCTCCATGCGCCCCAAAATAATAAGGCCAAGCACTTATTTCGGGGTTCAAAAAAATATAAGACAGGGTCTTATTTTCACAGAAACACGGTATCTATCTATCTAGCTATGTATCTTCTATCTTATCTAGCTAGCCAGCTAGCTATGTATCTGCTATCTTATCTATCTTATCTATCTATCTATCTATCTATCTATCTATCTATCTATCTATCTATCTATCTATCTATCTATCTATCTATCTATCTCTATCTATCTGCTATCCTTCTTCTATCTATCTATCTTCTATCTATCTATCTATCTATCTATCTATCTATCTATCTATCTATCTATCTATCTATCATCTAGTAATCTAGCTATCTAATCTAGAATTACTGTTTTCTGTTGTTTAATTCTCCCATCTCATGCATGCCTTTCATTGTTTGATCTCTTGCCTTCTGACATACCGCCTGTCCCGAATGTATGGATCAGTTTCTTATCAGTGGCATGTCAAACTCAGGATCCTGAACTTTAAAGGTAACAATTAAAGTCACTGGAAATCTAATGAACTAACTAACCGAACTTGGCAAGCTTTTGTGAACCTAAGCCAAAGTTGCAGATGAAACAGAAACACCCAAAACAGGAACAAACTTCACCTGGACAGGTAGAGAAAAGAATTTGGAACAATCTTAAACTGCCGGGGAGCAGAAGAACCTCAAGAGAACGTCCCTTAACAGAACGTCACAAGATTTGAGATGGTCTGGAGATCTGGGAGAATCCAGTGGCATCCTTAACAACAATCCAAGGTACTTAATTTGTAGACATGAGGTGTGTTCACCACACCTTCTGTCAATTTGGGGGAGGATTGTGAGTCAGCCATCTGAATTTAGTTTAGGAGCGACAGTTGGGACTGTTAGAGGAAGATTTGCAAGATTCCACTTATGGAACAGCGGACTTCTGCTCTGTGACACAGATTCATAGAACTGTGGAATCAGAAAGGACTACAGGGGACTACCCGACTCAACTTTTCCAAGTCCATTCAGGCATTCGTGAGAGGTGACTATTATTATTAACAGAAAAACAGAGTTGGAAGGGACCTTGGAGGTCTTCTAGTCCAACCCCCTACTCAAGCAGGAAACCCTATACCATTTCAAATGAATGGTTGTCCAATTTCTTCTTAAAAACCTCCAATGATGGAGCACCTACAACTTCTGGTGGCAAGTAGTTCCACTGGTTAATTTTTCTCACTGTCAGGAAATTTCTCCTTAGTTCTCGGTTGTGTCTCTCCTTCATTAGTTTCCATCCATTGCTTCTTCTCCTGCCTTCAGATACTTTGGGGAATAGAAGAGACATCCGAAAGGACTAGATGGGACTACCTTCCGCCGCGAGCTGAAGACGTTGTTGTTTCAACGTGCAGGACTAGCTTGAATATAGTTTTAAATCGGGGTTTTAAATTGGGGTTTTAAATGGAGTTTTTAATCGTATTTAAAAATTTTAGGCCATATATCGAATTAGTTTTTATACTGTTTTTTAATCTGTATTATATGTATTTTGGTTTTTATTGGCTGTGAACCGCCCTGAGTCCTTCGGGAGAAGGGCGGTATACAAATATAATAAATAAATAAATAAATTTATTTATTTATTATTTATTTATTTATTGCATTTGTATACCGCCCTTCTCCCGAAGGACTCAGGGCGGTTTACAGCCAATTTAAAAGATACAATAAATACACATTAAAAGCAAACTAAAATTTATATAAATAATGGCCAAAATATTTAAAAACTAACTAATACAAAAAACTAAAACCCCATTTAAAATTACTTAGTCAGGCTAGCCCAGCTAGATGGAATAAAAGAGTCTTCAACTCACGGCGGAAGGTCCGAAGGTCAGGGAGTTGGCGAAGCCCCGGAGGCAGCTCGTTCCAGAAATAAATAAATAAATGGGTCATCCAATTCAATTCAGTCCCATTCTAGAGGGGCTGCCACAGAGAGGAAGGGGTCAAGCTGTTTTCCAAAGCACCCCTGAAGCCCAGACAAGAAAGGATGGATGGAAACTGAACAAGGAGAGATTCAATCTGGACATAAGGATAAATTTTCTGACACTGAGAACAATCAACTGATGGAACAGAAGTTGCCTTCGGATGTTGTAGGAGCTTCATCACTGGAAGCTTTCAGGAAGAGACTGGGCTGCCCTCTGTCAGAAATGGTGGAGGGTCTCTTGCTTGGATGAGAGGGTTGGACTAGATGACCTTCAAGGTCCCTTCCAACACTGTTATCCCATATTCTCTATGGTATTCTAGTATTTTAGTAGATTTGTATGGCTAGTCTAGCGAAGAGAAGGACTGGGGGACATGATATAACGGTCTTCCAATATTTGAGGGGCTGCCACAGGGGTGGGGGGTCCACCTATTTCCCAAAACACCTGAAAGCCAGACAAGGAATAATGGATTTTTTTTTTAGAATTTTAGATTTTTTTTTTTATTGGCCAAGTGTGATTGGACACACAAGGAATTTGTCTTGGTGCATATGCTCTCAGTGTACATAAAAGAAAAGATACGTTCATCAAGGTACAACATTTACAACACAATTGATGGTCAATATATCAATATAAATCATAAGGATTGCCAGCAAAAAGTTATAGTCATACAGTCATAAATGGAAAGAGATTGGTGATGGGAACGATGAGAAGATTAATAGTAGTGCAGATTCAGTAAATAGTTTGACAGTGTTGATGGAATTATTTGTTTAGCAGAGTGATGGCCTTCGGGAAGAAACTGTTCTTGTGTCTAGTTGTTCTGGTGTGCAGTGCTCTATAGCGTCGTTTTGAGGGTAGGAGTTGAAACAGTTTATGTCCTGGATGCGAGGGGTCTGTAAATATTTTCACGGCCCTCTTCTTGATTCGTGCAGTATACAGGTCCTCAATGGAAGGCAGGTTGGTAGCAATTATTTTTTCTGCAGTTCTAATTATCCTCTGAAGTCTGTGTTTTTCTTGTTGGGTGGCAGAACCGAACCAGACAGTTATAGAGGTGCAAATGACAGACTCAATAATTCCTCTGTAGAACTGGATCAGCAGCTCCTTGGGCAGTTTGAGCTTCCTGAGTTGGCGCAGAAAGAACATTCTTTGTTGTCCTTTTTTAATGATGTTTTTGATGTTAGCTGTCCATTTTAGATGGAAACTGACCAAGGAGAGATTCAACCTGGAAATAAGGAGAAATTTTCTGACAGAGAGAACAATCAACCAATGGAACAGAAGTTGCCTTTGGAAGTTGTGGGAGCTTCATCCCTGGAGACTTTCAAGAGATTAGACTGCCCTCGGTCAGAAATGGTGCAGGGTCTCCTGCTTCAGCAGGGGGCTGGACTAGATGACCCACGAGGTCCCTTCCAAGTCTTGCTATTCTGTTAACCTTTGCAATGGGCAAGGGGACCAATTCAAGAATCTCTGAGAGATGGCTGACCATGATTACGCAAACCTTCCTAAATGTCAGTCAGTGGCCAAGCCTCTGAATTTTGATCACGTGACCAGGGGATGCTGGAATGGTCGTAAGGGTGAAAAACGGGTCATAAGTCGACCTGCCAAACAGTCAAAAAGTGGGCTGTGTAAATATTTGCAGATCCCTTGCATCCTGGACATAAACTGTTTCAACTCCTACCCTCAAAACGACGCTATAGAGCACTGCACACCAGAACAACTAGACACATGAACAGTTTTTTCCCGAAGGCCATCACTCTGCTAAACAAATAATTCCCTCAACACTGTCAGACTATTTACTGAATCTGCACTACTATTAATCGTTTCATAGTTCCCATCACCAATCTCTTTCCACTTATGACTGTATGACTGTAACTTGTTGCTGGCAATCCTTATGATTTATATTGATATATTGACCATCAATTGTGTTGTAAATGTTGTACCTTGATGAACGTATCTTTTCTTTTATGTACACTGAGAGCATATGCACCAAGACAAATTCCTCCCGTGTCCAATCATACTTGGCCAATAAAGAATTCTCTATTGTATTCTAAGTTGGGGACGACCTGCATAAAAAGATTTTCTGAATTGGATATTGAAAGTCATTAATTTGGCTAAAATCTCAGCTTTTTAAAAAGACAATACGCAGGAAAGATATTTAATTGAATGGAAAAAATGGATTGATTATCTACAAAACAGATATCAGATTAAGAAATATCAGATTGCCTTTGAATAATTAGGAAGTATTATTTTATGTAATGGGGATTTGGATGAGGTTAATTGGATTAGAAGGGAAAATTTTATTCTATGTTTGGTTTATGTATAACAATACCTTGTGATTGACCCGGGAAGCTGGGGGAAGGAGGGGGAAGGGGTTTTCTGGGAGGAGGGGGAAAAAGGGGGAAATGTTTTTGTTTTTTAAAACTTTTTCAATAAAAAAAAAGAAGATTTTCTGAATGAGCTTCTTCTTGGAGGAGAAGTGAAACGCCTACAAAGAAAAACAGAACAATCCAGCTGCTGCTTTGAAAAAAACAAACACCCATGGGAGAACCATGACTTGAATGATTTAGAAGACATCTGGTTGAGAAAGTCAAATCTGCTCGGTGTTTCTCTCCCCCCCACCTGAGGAAACCCTCGACCTGCAAATATTTGACCCAACAACATAAAACACACGGAGCTGTCAGATTTGGGGAAAAGGTGAGATTGATCTATTGAAGGGATAAAACCTGAACTCTTGAACTGCAGCTGCTAACTATTTATTTATTTATTTATTTATTTATTTATTTATTTATTTATTTATTTATTTAAATTTTTATACCGCCCTTCTCCCGAAGGACTCAGGGCGGTGTACAGCCAAGGTTAAAAACAATTAAATATACAAAATTAAAATATCAATTAAAATACATATTCAATAATGGCCAAATTAAAACCGTCAAATTGACCCAGACTAAAATACCCCATATAAAATTACAAAAAATTAAAAATTTGAAAATTTAAAAATCAAGCCAGTCCCACTTGGATAAATAAATAAGTTTTTAATTCACGGCGAAAGGTCCGAAGGTCAGATAGTTGGCGCAAACCGGGGGGGGGAAGTTCGTTCCAGAGGGTAGGTGCTCCAACAGAGAAGGCCCTTCCCTTGGGGGCCGCCAGCCAACATTGCTTGGCGGACGGCACCCTGAGAAGACCCTCTCTGTGTGAGCGTACGGGTCGGTGGGAGGCATAAGGTAACAGCAGGCGGTCCCGTAAGTACCCGGGCCCTAAGCCATGGAGCACTTTAAAGGTGGTAACCAGAACCTTGAAGCGCACCCGAAAGACCACAGGTAGCCAGTGCGGACTGCGCAGGAGCGATGTTACCCGGGAGCAACGTGGAGCTCCCTCAATCACCCGCGCAGCTGCATTCTGGACTAACTGGAGTCTCCAATTGCACTTCAGGCGTAGCCCCATGTAGAGAGCATTGCAATAATCCAGACGAGAAGTGACGAGAATATGGGTGACCGTGCATAAGGCATCCCGGTCCAGAAAGGGGCGCAACTGGCGAACCAGGCGAACCTGGTAAAAGGCTCTCCTGGAGACGGCCGCCAGGTGATCTTCAAACGACAGCCGTCCATCCAGGAGAACACCCAAGTTGTGTACCCTCTCTGTTGGGGCCAGTGACTCGCCCCCAACAGTCAGCCGCGGGATGTCACCAGGGATTTCAGGACGGAAGATCCAAGGGCTGCAGGAACTGGGTAGGTCTAGTCTAGTTTAATGAAAAGAAAGAGTAGGGGGTGACATGATAGCAGTGTTCCAGTATTTGAGGGGCTGCCCCAAAGAAGAGGGAGTCAAGCTATTCTCCAAAGCACCTGAAGGCAAGAAACAATGGATGAAAACTAGTCAAGGAGAGAAACAACCTGGAATTAAGAAGAAAATTCCTAACAGTGAGGACAGTTAACCAGTGGAACAGTCTGCCACCAGAAGTTGTAGGGGCTCCATCATTGGAGATTTTAAAGAAGAGACTGGAGAGTCATTTGTCTGAAATGGTATAGGGTCTCCTGCTTGAGCAGGGGGTTGGATTAGAAGACCTTCAAGGTCCCTTCCAACTCCTATTCTATTCTATTCTATTCTATTCTATTCTATTCTATTCTATTCTATTCTGCATTCTGTTCTATTCTATTCTGCATTCTATTCTATTCTGTATTCTATTCTATTCTATTCTATTCTGTATTCTGTATCCTAACAAACAGGAAGCAGCAGGTGAAGCTAAGCAAGATCACATCAAGTACCTGTACAATTAGCACAGGGGCCCCCCAAGGCTGTGTGCTCTCCCCACTTCTCTTCTCTCTGTATACCAATGACTGCATCTCCAATGATCCATCTGTTAAGCTACTGAAGTTCGCAGATGACACAACAGTGATTGGTCTCATTCGAGACAATGACGAATCCGCATATAGACAAGAGGTCGAACGACTAGCCTTGTGGTGCAACCAAAACAATCTGGAACTGAACACACTCAAAACCGTAGAAATGGTGGTAGACTTTAGGAGAAACCCTTCCATACTTCCACCTCTCACAATACTTGACAACACAGTATCAACAGTAGAAACCTTCAAATTTCTGGGTTCTATCATATCGCAAGATTTCAAATGGACAGCTAACATCAAAAACATCATTAAAAAAGGACAACAAAGAATGTTCTTTCTGCGCCAACTCAGTAAGCTCAAACTGCCCAAGGAGCTGCTGATCCAGTTCTACACAGGAATTATTGAGTCTGTCATTTGCACCTCTATAACTGTCTGGTTCGGTTCTGCAACCCAACAAGAAAAACACAGACTTCAGAGGATAATTAGAACTGCAGAAAAAACAATTGCTACCAACCTGCCTTCCATTGAGGACCTGTATACTGCATGAATCAAGAAGCGGGCCGTGAAAATATTTGCAGATCCCTCGCATCCTGGACATAAACTGTTTCAACTCCTACCCTCAAAACGACGCTATAGAGCACTGCACACCAGAACAACTAGACACAAGAACAGTTTTTTCCCGAAGGCCATCACTCTGCTAAACAAATAATTCCCTCAACACTGTCAGACTATTTACTGAATCTGCACTACTATTAATCGTTTCATCGTTCCCATCACCAATCTCTTTCCACTTATGACTGTATGACTATAACTTTTTGCTGGCAATCCTTATGATTTATATTGATATATTGACCATCAACTGTGTTGTAAATGTTGTACCTTGATGAACGTATCTTTTCTTTTATGTACTCCGAGAGCATATGCACCAAGACAAATTCCTTGTGTGTCCAATCACACTTGGCCAATAAAATTCTATTCTATTCTATTCTATTCTGCATTCTATTCTATTCTATTCTATTCTATTCTATTCTATTCTATTCTATTCTATTCTATTCTTTTATATTCTATTCTGCATTCTATTCTATTCTATGTTCTATTCTATTCTATTCTCTCTATTCTATTTCTATTCTAATATTCTTTCTCTACTATATATTGTGTTGTAGTGTATTGTATGTAGTATTGTGTTGCGTTGCGTTGCGTTGTGTTGCATTACATTACATTACATTATTATATTCTGAGAGACACAACCTGGAATTAAGGAGGAATTTCCTGACAGTGAGAACAATTAACCAATGGAACTACTTGCCTCTGCAGGTTGTGGGTGCTTCAACACTGGAAGTTTTTGAGAAGAGGTTGGACAACCATTTGTCTGAAATGGGAGAGTTTTCTGCTTGAGCAGAGGATTGGACTAGAAGACCATTGCAACCGTCATAAATATGAGTCAGTTGTCAAGCATCTGAATTTTGACCAGGTGACCAGGGGGACACTGAAACAGTCGTAAGTGTGAAAAACAGTCGTAAGTCCCTTTTTTTTCAGTGTCGTTGTCACAATGGTCACTAAATGAATTGTCGGAAGTCGAGGACTACTTTTAACTAGGACGAAAATTGCTCGCCCAAAATTCCCTGGGTTAGGGAGCAGAATGCAAAAGATTCAGACATGAAGACTTCCGATATGTTTCTTTTAAATTTACAACTTTTGACTCTGTCTGGAATAAAAATGGGGAAATCTCGAGTGAAACTCGAATTGACCAAACGCAGCTGCAAATCTGCTCCACTTTTCTTGTTCCCTTTGATGGGACTCGGAATGGCAATTGTCAAGGAAGTTGGCCTCTCTACAAAACTTCCGATCAGAATTCCCCGCTTGGCCTTGAATTACTTTTGAAAGGAATTTTGGAACTCTGCATTCTGACACCGTGTTTGTTATCCCAGAATAAACAGGGCAATATTTGTCCTAGCAACCATCTCAACATTGTTTATCATTCGCTGTTTGAAGAGGGGATTTTTGACATCTGCATTCAAGAGTTTGTATTGGGAAAGCACAGCTGCTCTCATCCAAGGAACTCATTTTCCTGAGAATTTCCTCTGAAATGTTTATGGGACATTTAGCAAATTATTCGC
Source organism: Ahaetulla prasina (assembly GCF_028640845.1). Lineage (NCBI taxonomy): Eukaryota > Metazoa > Chordata > Lepidosauria > Squamata > Colubridae > Ahaetulla > Ahaetulla prasina. Next base: position 99,443,743 of record NC_080545.1, read on the forward strand.
TGCTGTTCTTGTTTTATTCTCAGTCACCTTTTGGGTGTCTGCTTTTTTTCTTTTTTAACTAATGGAAGATGCTCTGGGTTAGGGCAGGTTTAATGAACAAAATCCTGGTAAGAGAATAAAAAAAAATATATATGAAGTTTTAGAAATGTGGACTTTTCGGAAATGTTGACATCATGAGCAAAAATGAAAATTTGGGAGAAAATATTCATTTGCCTACTATAACATAGGGACAGACGTTCCTGGAAAAGATATATTAATATGGTTAAGGTACAAGGTTAGATACCAAGAGGCAGTGAGTTCTAGTCCTGCCATAGGCATGAAAGCCAGCTGGGTGACTTTGGGCCAATCACCAGGAGACAGTGAGTTCTATTTTTTTTATTTTATTTTATTTTGTCACAACAGTATACGCAAACATTGACATAAAACAACAACACATCATATAAACATATATATAAGCAAAAGTATGCAACAACTATATTAATTTGATATAATGAAAGGAAACAATAGGACAGGAACGGTAGGCACTTTTGTGCTCTTATGCATGCCCCTTATAATCCTCTTAGGAATGGGGTGAGGTCAGTAGAAGACAGTTTTTGGTTAAAGCTTTTGGGGATTTTGAGAAGAGACCACAGAATCAGGTAGTGCATTCCAAGCGTTAACAACTCTGTTACAGAAGTCATATTTTCTGCAATCAAGATTGAAGCGGTTAACATTGAGTTTGAATCTATTGTTTGCTCTTGTATTATTGCGATTGAAGCTGAAGTAGTCTTTAACAGGAAGGACATTGCAATAGATGATTCTGTGTGTTAAACACAGGTCATGTCGGAGTCGGCGGAGTTCTAAGTTTTCTAAGCCCAGGATTTCAAGTCTGGTGGAATATGGTATTTTGTTGTTTTCAGAGGAGCGGAGAACTCTTCTTGTAAAATATTTCTGGACGCGTTCAATTGTCTTAATGTCAGAGATGTGGTGAGGGTTCCAAAGAGGCGAGCTGTATTCAAGAATAGGTCTAGCAAATGTTTTGTATGCTCTGGTTAGTAGTGTAGAGTTTTTGGAAAAGAAGCTGCGTAAAATTAGGTTTATAGCTCTTAGAGCCTTTTTTGCTATGTAGTTGCAGTGGGCTTTGGCATTTAGATCATTTGATATGAAAACTCCAAGATCTTTAACAGGGTGGGGGTCATCTGTAAGGTAATGTCCATCAAAGTTGTACTTAGTGTTTGGGTTCTTTTTCCCAATATGTAAGACTGAGCATTTGCTGGTTGCGATTTGGAGTTGCCAAGTTTTAGACCAATCGGATACAAAGTCAAGGTCTTTTTTTTTATTTGAAAAGTTTTACAAAAAGAAATAAGTTTCCCCCCCATCTCCCCTCCCTCCCCCCTCCCTCAAACCCCCCCTCCCCCCCAGACTTCCCGGAACAAACACAAGATATAGTTCAAAAAACTAACATTCATACATTAAATTTTTAAAGCCTAACACAATTATAATCCTTCTCTTTCACATATCCTGACTTGCTCCTTTAAAGTCAAAAATTAGGTCCTTCATTCAAAGGCAGTCCGATATCTCTTAGTCTGATATCTATTTTGAATATAGTCAATCCATTCTTCCATTCATTTAAATATTTTTCTTGAGTATTGTCTTTCAAAAGGCTGAGATTTTGGCCATCTCAGCCAAATTAGAAACTTTCAATATCCATTCTTCTATTGTGGGTAGTTCTTTTTCTTCCAGTACTGTCCAATCAGTAATCTTGCTGCTGTTATCAAGTTCAATATCAATTTAGTATCAGTTACTGTATAGTCCGTTGTTATTCCCAAAAGGAAAAATTGTGGTTGAAACTTAATCTTCTTCTTCAAAATATTCTGCATAATCCACCAAATTTTTATCCAGAAAGACTTAATTTTCTTACAAGTCCACCATACATGAAAATATGTAGCATCATCACAATTGCATCTCCAACATTTCGCTTGCATATCTGGATACATACATGATAGTTTCTTAGGATCTAAATGCCATCTATAAAACATCTTATAAAAGTTTTCCCTTAAATTCTGCGCTTGCGTAAATTTAACATTTCTAACCCAAATTCTCTCCCAAGTTTCCAACATTATTGGTTCCTGAATATTCTGCGCCCACTTTATCATACAATCCTTTATCAAGTCCCTTTCAAAATCTATTTCTACCAACACATTATACAATCTCTTTATATGCCCCTGGGTCTGATTTCTAATTTGTTTTACCAAATTTTCTTCATTTTGAATAATACCAATTTTCTGATCTTCTTTCCATCTAGCCTTTAACTGCCCATATTGAAACCACGTGTAATTCCTCCCTTCTTCTTTTAATGTATACAAAGATTTTAATTGTAAATTTCCCCTCTCATTATATAAAAGTTCTTTGTAAGTAATCATTTCTTGTTCCTGTTCTATACTAATATTCTCTACTGCGTGCCGGGGACTCGCCCATATAGGAATTTTATAATTTAACTTATAATAATACTTCTTCCAAACACGCAAAAGAGCAATTCTCAACACATGATTCTTAAAAGCTTTATCTACCTTCTTATCGTATAATAAATATGCATGCCAACCATATAATAAATCATAACCTTCTATATTCAAAATCCTTTCCTCCGTTAAGTTAAACCAATCACTTATTACAGAGAGAACAACTGCTTCATAATACAATTTTAAGTTAGGCATTTTTAATCCTCCTCTTTCCCGTGTATCTTGCATTATTTTCATTTTAACTCTTGCTTTTTTGCCTTCCCATATAAATTTATTAATTCCAATCTGCCATTCTTCCAAATTTTTATCTTTCTTAATTATCGGTATCATCTGAAACAAAAACAAGAATTTAGGCAAAACATTCATTTTTATAGCTGCTATTCTCCCCAACAAAGATAATTGTAGTTTTTTCCAAGTATTCATTTCTTTCTGAATTTTGTGCCATAACACTTCATAATTATTCTTATACAATTTCACATTTGATGAAGTAAGAAAAACTCCTAAATATTTAACCTTTTTTACAATTTCAAATCCTGTTATTTCCTCTAACTTTTCTTTCTGATTCTTAGTCATGTTTTTTATAATCATTTTTGTTTTATTTTGATTCACTTTAAACCCTGAGACCTTTCCATATTGATTAATTAATTCCAACAAATATACACTTGAATTTATAGGATGAGTCAACATGATCACCAAATCATCTGCAAATGCTCTCACTTTATATTCATGTCTTCTAATTCTAATACCCTCTATCTCCCTAAATTCTCTTATCTTATCCAATAAGGGCTCCAAGGACATAACAAACAATAAAGGTGATAAGGGATACCAGTGCCTCGTTCCTTTCGCAATTTTAAAACTATCTGTCAAACTATCATTAATTAACAGGGTGGGGGTTGTCAGTAAGATAATATCCATCAAGCTTGTACTTAGTGTTTGGGTTCTTTTTCCCAATATGTAAGACTGAGCATTTGCTGGTTGAGATTTGGAGTTGCCAAGTTTTAGACCAACCGGATACAAAATCAAGGTCTTTTTGAAGGGTAGAAGTATTGTTGGTGGTGTTAAAAGTTCTAGTCCTGCCTTAGGCATGAAAGGTGGCTGGATGGCTAAGGGCCAATCACCAGGAGCTGGTGAGTTCTATTCCTGCCTTAGGCATGAAAACCAGCTGGGAGACTTTAGGCTAATCACTAGGAGACACTGAGTTCTAGTCCTGCCTTAGATATAAAAGCCAGCGGGTTACTTTGGCCCAGATGTCCTTTCTCAGGCCAGCCTACCTCACAGGGTTGTTGTGGGAGGAAAGGAGGAGGAAGGGGAATTAAGATTTATTCGCTGCCTTGAATTATTTATAAAAATAATAAGAGTGGGATATAAATAAATAAATAAAAACAAAAAATAAAATATGAAAAATAAAATAAAAAATAAAACCTTTTATAGGTAGTATGCATGTATTTAGAAATAAATGCATATGTATCGTGTCCTGGCAGTCCTCGACTTATGACCGCCATTGGGTCCAGAATTTCCACTGCTCACCAAAGTGGTTGTTAAGGGAGCTGCGCCCAATCTTACGACTTATTCTGCCACGGTTGTAAAGCGAGTCACGTGGCCGTTAAGCAAATCCAACTTCCCTCCATTGATTTTGCTTGTCAGGAACTGTAAGAGTCGTAACTGCGAGGTTCAATTATGAGACCCTTTTTTTTTCAGGACCATTGTAACTTCGAACACTCGGTAAACAAATATATATAATATATATAACAACAGAGTTGGAAGGGACCTTGGAGGCCTTCTAGTCCAACCCCCTGCCCAGGCAGGAAACCCTACACCATCTCAGACAGATGGTTATCCAACATCTTCTTAAAAATTTCCAGTGTTGGAGCATTCACAACTTCTGCAGGCAAGTCGTTCCACTGATTAATTGTTCTAACTGTCAGGAAATTTCTCCTTAGTTCTAAGTTGCTTCTTTCCTTGACGAGTTTCCACCCATTGCTTCTTGTTCTACCCTCAGGTGCTTTGGAGAATAGTTTGACTCCCTCTTCTTTGTGGCAACCCCTGAGATATTGGAACACTGCTATCATGTCTCCCCTAGTCCTTCTTTTTATTAAACTAGACATACCCAGTTCCTGCAACTGTTCTTCATATGTTTTAGCCTCCAGTCCCCTAATCCTCTTGGTTGCTCTTCTCTGCACTCTTTCTAGAGTCTCAACATCTTTTTTACATCGTGGCAACCAAAACTGGATGCAATATTCCAAGTGTGGCCTTAGCAAGGCATTATAAAGTGGTATTAACACTTCAGGTGATCTTGATTCTATCCCTCTGTTTATGCAGCCCAGAACTGTGTTGGTTTTTTTAGCAGCAGCTGCACACGGCTGGCTCATATCTAAATGGTTATCCACTAGGACTCCAAGATCCCTCTCACAGGTACTACTATTGAGCAAGGTACCACATATACGGTACCCGTGCATTTTGGGTTTTTTTGCCTAAATGTAGACCCTTACTTTTTTCACTTCATGGTTGTAAGTGCAGGATTTACCTGAGTGTGTGTGGAGAGAGAGAAAAAAGAGAGAGAGGGACAATTGCACGATATATACAGTAGCAATGCAGATGAGTTCCAATAGAAGAGAATATTTATAGCTCAGGATTCAAGAATGGGAGGAAAAGGAGGAGGAGGAGGAGGAAGAGGAGGAGGAGGAGGAGGAGGAGGAGGAGGAGGAGGAGGAATATGCTCCCTGAATTTGGTGGTTTTTTGCAGATGTTTCATAACCCCACTAGGTAACCTCATCAGTGCTAGAAGGGAGAGGGATTTGCAGAGAGGAGGAGGAGGTGGGAGGAGGAGAAGATGGACTGTGGGGTCCTTGGTGTTTTTCTGAGCTTGGTGGTTTTCTTGCAGACGTTTCACGACCCAACTAGGTAACAGCATCAGTGCTACAAGTGAGAGGAAGTTTGCAGAGAGGAGGAGGAGGAAGAAGAGGAAGAGAAGGAGAGGGAGCGGAGGGAAAGGGAAAGAGGAGTAATATACTCTCTGAACTTGGTTATTTTCTTGCAGACATTTTCACCCAACTAGGTAACAGCATCAGTGGTGTAAGGAATGGGATTTTTCTACCTGTTTATATACAACCGTTTGCCCTCTGGTTGGTGGTGGTGGTTTGAGTAAGTTTTCCTCCTTGGCTAATTCCTTGATTAAAGCTATTGTTTCCTGCTTGATCCTTTTAGAAATAAAAAAAGCTAAAAAAAAAACCAACCCACCCAACGGGGGGGGGGAAAAACCCCCCACCAATGCATCCTTCCTCTTCCCAGCAGCCAATACCAAGATAACCCAGGATAACCTGGCTTACTGGCCTGAGAGCACCCCAGGTTCCCCTTCTGGTTCGCACAGGCTGGGGTGGCTCAGTGGCTAAGACGCTGAGCTTGCCGATCAGAAAGGCCAGTTCGACGGTTCGAATGCCAGGGGTGAAATCCAGCAGGTTCTGACAGGTTCTGGAGAACCGGTAGCGGAAATTTTGAGCAGTTCGGAGAACCGGTAGTGGAAATTGTGAGTAATTTCGGAGAACCGGCAAATACCACCTCTGGCTGGCTCCAGAGTGGGGTGGGAATGGAGATTTTGCAATATCCTTCCCCCAGGAGTGGGGTGGGAGTGGAGATTTTGCAGTATCCTTCCCCTGCCACGCCCACCAAGCCTCACCCACACAGAAGGTAGTAAAAAAAAAATTTGGATTTCACCACTGTTCGAATCCCTAGTACGGATCTGCTGCCTGAGCAGGGGGTTGGACTGGATGACCTCTAGGGACCTTCCAACTCTGTGACTGACTGCAGGGAAGCCCCAGCGCTCCGCTGACTGGCCAGGCAGGTCAACCCGGCTCCTGCCTAAGCCCGTGTCCAAAGGATGCGCCCACGCACTCACCCCCGCGTGAGCCACGAAGCGCAAAGCAGAAGCAGCCGCCGCTCCTTTGCACGCAATCAGCACGCATCCCGTGCCAAGGAGGGTCGTCAGAAACCCCGGGGGTCCAGCCGATCCTCCCCCCCACCCCGCCTTCTTCCTTGCAATCCCTCCCCTCCGCTGGGTCTCAGTCCCAGGGCGCAGCCTTCCCCAACCTGGCGCCCGCTGCAAAAAAGAGTGGAAGCGGAGCTGGGTGGGGGGAGCTTGGATTGGCTGTCCCCATCTCCCCACGCTTGGGAGACCCTCCGACCGGGACTCGGAGCCCTCTGCCCATGCTCAGAGGAAGAGACCTTCCCCCAAAGGGATTCCCCCGCGTCTCCTGCGCGCAATCCCCGCCCCGAGCGCAAAGCGAAAGAGAAAGAGAAAAAAGTTTTCAATGACGGACGGTGCCATGCTGCGGTGCGCTGCGCTCCTCCGAGGTCCCGCGATCCCCGGGTTGGAGAAGGGTCCGGGGTCCCCTTTGGGCGCAACCGGGTCTCCGCTGTCCGGATTGCGGCGGCTGCTGCTCCTCCTCCTCCTCCTGCTGGGATTGTCCTTGGATCGGGTTTCTGCTGCTGCTGCTGCTGCTTCTCCCGCTGCCGTCTTCCCGGATCTGGGTCCCGGTAAGTGGGGTTCCGGGGCGCGTGCAGAGTGCCGCGCTCCCTCGAACTCAGGGCTCCGGGGTTGGGGGGCGGGCGGTGTCTCAGCTTGGAGCCGCTTACCCAGCCAGCGGTTGGGCATCCGGAGCCGAGCCGAGCTGGAGGTTTGATTGCGCTTGGATTATGTTAATAATCCATAATAGGCTAATTTAAATAAGTTTTTTAAATTGCATTTTAAATTGTACTTTGTATTGTTTGTTTTATTTTGCCTGTACACCGCCCTGAGCCCTTCGGGAGAAGGGCGGTATATAAATCAAATAAATAAATAAATAAAATAAATAAATAAATAATAAATGTTGGAAGGGACCTTGGAGGTCATCTAGCCCAACCCCCTGCTCACGCAGGAGACCCGTCCCTAGGGATTCGAACAGCTGGAACTGCCGGCCTTTCTGATCGACGGGCTCTGGGTCGTAGCCACTGAGCCACCTAGTCAAGGTGTTGTTGGGAGGGTTGGTTTCGAACACCTGGCAAGGCCAGGCCAGGCGAAAGGAAGACAAGAAGTCCAATATAGGTAGTTTTGGACCTGGCGTTAAGTCAGGGTTGTTGTTTTTTTCCAGGGCCAGTACCTTTGGTCGCTAAATGAATGATTGTTTCATTTAGTGACCAAAGGTATGGGCCCTGGAAAAAAGGGACGTACGCCAGGTTCTCATTCTTACGACCGTCCCTACAGTCAGGGGATTAAAAATTCGATACTTCGCAACGGACAGATGGAGGTAGACCTCGAGTTACGACCACAGTGGAGCCCGACATTTCTGTTGTTGAGTGAGACGTTTGCTCCATTTCGCGACTTTTCTCGTCACCGTTGTTAAGTGAATCACTGCCGTTCTTCAGTTAGGAACACGGTTGTTATGTGAATCGTGCTTTTCCGCCGACTTGGCTTGTTGGGAGGTCGCAAAAGGGGATCAAGTGACCTTGGGACACTGCGACGGTCATAAGTGCAAGTCAGTTGCCAAGTGCCTCAATGTAAATCACATGACCATGGAGATGCTGCAGTGGTCATAAGTCTGGAAAATGGTCTTTGAACGGTCACTAAATGAACTGTTGTAAATCGAGGATTAACTGTATTTATGGGGATTGCGGTATTTTGGGTCATGTGACTATCCCAGCCGGCTTCCACAAGAAACTTAATTTTGGGAAGCCAGATTCGCTTAACGACCGTGTGATTCGCTTAACAGCTGCTGCGATCCGCTTAATAACCATGGCAAAAAAGCCGTGACTCACTTCCTTAGCAATGGAAATTCTGGCCCCGATTGCAGTCGTAAATTGAGGACTACCGGTCATCCAAGTGAGGCAAATCATTGTTATAAGGTAGTCCTCGACTTGCAACCATTCATTTAGTGACCATTCCAAGTCACAACGGCACGGAAAAAGGAGACTTAGGACCGTGTTTCACACTTAACGACCATTGCAGCATCCCTACGTGATTAAAAATCGGACGCTCGACAACTGACTCGTTTTTATGACGGTCGCAGTGTTCCGCCGTCATGTGATCCCCTTTTGCGACCTTCTGGCAAGCCAAGGGGGGGAAAGCCAGATTCACTTAACAACCGTGGCAAGAAAGGTTGTAAAGTTTGACAAAACTCACTTAACAAACAGGAATATGTGTGTGTGTGTGGGGGGGGTCCCTTTGTGGTCATAAGTCGAGGACTGCCTGTACTTCCTCGTGATCTCGATTCAAGCGTCTCTTGCGACCTTCGGACGTCGTGGGTGCTTCATTACTGGAAGTTTTCAAGAATAGAATAGAATAGAATATTATTGGCCAAGTGTGATTGGACTCACAAGGGATTTGTCTTGGTGCATATGCTCTCAGTGTACATAAAAGAAAAAGAAAAAAAATACCTTCATCAAAGGTACAACATTTAAAACACAAATGATGGTCAATATATCAATATAAATCATAAGGATTGCCAGCAACAAGTTATAGTCATACAGTCATAAGTGGAAAGAGATTGGTGATGGGAACGATGAGAAGATTAATAGTAGTGCAGATTCAGTCAATAGTCTGACAGTGTTGAGGGAATTATTTATTTAGCAGAGTGATGGCCTTCGGGAAAAAACTGTCCTTGTGTCTAGTTGTTCTGGTGTGCAGTGCTCTATAGCATCGTTTTGAGGGTGGGAGTTGAAACAGTTTATGTCCAGGATGCGAGGGATCTGCAAATATTACAAGGAATTTGTCTTGGCACATATGCTCTCAGTGTACATAAAAGAAAAGATACCTTCATCAAGGTACAACATTTACAACACAACTGATGGTCAATATATCAATATGAATCATAAGGATTGCCAGCAACAAAGTTACAGTCATACAGTCATAAGTGGAAAGAGATTGGTGATGGGAACTATGAGACGATTAATAGTAGTGCAGATTCAGTCAATAGTTTGACAGTGTTGAGGGAATTATTTGTTTAGCAGAGTGATGGCCTTCGGGAAAAAACTGTCCTTGTGTCTAGTTGTTCTGGGGTGCAGTGCTCTATAGCGTCGTTTTGAGGGTAGGAGTTGAAACAGTTTATGTCCAGGATGTGAGGGGTCTGTAAATATTTTCACGGCCCTCTTCTTGATTCGTGCAGTATACAGGTCCTCAGTGGAAGGCAGGTTGGTAGCCATTATTTTTTCTGCAGTTCTAATGATCCTCCGAAGTCTGTGTCTGTCTCGTTGGGTTGCAGAACCGAACCAGACAGTTATAGAGGTGCAAATGACAGACTCAATCATTCCTCTGTAGAAGAGATTGGATAACTACCTGTGTGAAATGGTATCTGGTCTCCCACTGCTTGAGCAGGGGGTTGGATTAGATGACCTCCAAAGGTCCCTTCCAGCTCCGTTATTCTTTAATCTCAGATCAATTAATCAGTGGAACAGATTGCCTCCAGAAGTTGTGGGCGCTCCATATCTGGAGGTTTTTAAGAAGAGACTGGACAGTCTCTTGTCGGAAATGGTATAGACCAGGGATCTCCAACCTTAGCAACTTTAAGACTTGTGGACTTCAACTCCCAGAATTCCTCAGCCAGTTTTGCTGGCTGAGGAACTCTGGGAGTTGAAGTCCACAAGTCTTAAAGTTGCCAAGGTTGGAGACCCCCTGGTATATACGCAACCCTTGTGTGTCCAATCACACTTGGCCAATTAAAAAAATTCTATTCTATCCTATACACTCCTGCTTGATCAAGGGGCTGGACTAGATGACCTCCAAGGTCCCTTTCCGGCTCTATTCTGATTTGAAGTTCCTCAGGAGGTTCTTGACCTGCTTGACAGCCCTCTGGGGTGATGTCAGGACACGCTGACTTGGTGATCCAATTTTTTAAATTTTTTTTAACCCTCCCAGGTCATTTCCAGCAATATGCGGCTCAAAGCCAAATTTCTTTTATCTTGTTTGTTCTTAAAACGCATGATTTACAGTTGCTCCCTCTTAAAATTCCCTTCCCCAGTTTCCTCCCTCCGTTCTGGCCTAAAACCCTGTTTGAATTTTTCCCCTTCTCTTCCCAAAGATTAATACGCTCCTCCTGAATTCCAATCCGTTTGTACGCTTGGCACCGTGTCATGTACAAATGTGAGAACGTTTATTGTGGTCTCTGGGTTTTCTTGGGACCGATTATGCTTTTTACACCTTTGCAGATCTTGGTTGCTCAGGAATAAGTATGTCTCCTTTTTCAGCGTTTTGTGATATGACTGGATGACTGTAACTTTTTGTTGCTGTCATTAAGGGTTAAATTGCAACCTAAGACCATCATTTGTGTTGTAGATGTTGTACTTTGATGAAGGTATTTTTTTTTCTTTTATGTAAACTGAGAGCATATGCACCAAAACAAATTCCTTGTGTGTCCAGTCATTTATTGGCCAATAAATTCTGTTCTATTCTATTCTATTTTATATGGATACATCCAGGAAAACCCATTCTAAATGAGGGGGCCTGGGTGCTCTCTGGGCTTGGTGGTTTTCTTGCAGACGTTTCATGACCCAAGGAGGGGACATCATCAGTGCTAGAGGGCAGTGGGGTTTGTGGAGAGGAGGAGGAGGAGAAGGAGGAGGTAGTGGTAGTGGAAGACGAGCAGGAAGAGCTGGAGGTGGTGGTGGTGGAGGAAGAGGAGGACTGTGGGGGTCCTTGGTGCTCTCTGAGCTTGGTGGTTTTCTTGCAGGCATTTCATGACCCAACTAGAGAACATCATCAGTGCTGAAAGGGAGGAGGATTTGGAAGGGAGGAGGAGGAGGGAAGGAAGGAAGGAAAGAAGGAAGGGTTTGTGAAATAGAGGAGGAGGAGGGAGAGGAGGAGGAGGAAATAGACTGTGGAGGGTCTTTGGGGCCCTCTGAGCTTGGTGGTTTTCTTACAGACGTTTCATGACCCAACTAGGTAACATCATCGGTGCTAGAAGAGAGGAGGATTTGGAAGGGAGGAGGAGGAGGAGGGAAGGAAGGAAGGAAGGAAGGAAGGAAGGAAGGAAGGAAGGAAGGAAGGAAGGAAGGAAGGGAGGAAGGGTTTGTGAAATAGAGGAGGAGGGAGAGGAGGAGGAGGAAGAGGAAATAGATTGTGGAGGGTCCTGGGTGCTCTCTGAGCTGGGTGGTTTCCTTGCAGATGTTTCATGACCCAACTAGGGAACATCATCAGTGTTAGAAGGGAGGAGGATTTGGAAGGGAGGAGGAGGAGGAGGGGAAGGAAGGAAGGAAGGAAGGGTTTGTGAAATAGAGGAGGAGGAGAGAGAGGAGGAGGAGGAAGAGGAAATAGATTGTGGAGGGTCCTGGGTGCTCTCTGAGCTGGGTGGTTTCCTTGCAGATGTTTCATGACCCAACTAGGGAACATCATCAAGGCAGTGGAGGTTTGTGGAGAGAGGGGGGACTGTGTGGTCCTTGGTGCTCTCTGAGCTTGGTAGTTTTCTGCTAGAAGGGAATGGAGGTTTGTGGAGAGGAGGAGGAGGAGGTAGTGGTAGTGGAAGAGAAGGAGTAGTCCATTTTTTCCTCCCAGCAGGCTTCCTCCTCTCTTCCTTGCAGGCTTCAAAAAACAGACTCCCCCTCCCATTTTTTGGTTTGGCTAGCAGGTTTCGGGTAGGCTAGAAGGGTGTGTATGGGGGGGTTGTTTTTGAGAGGGGGGGGAAGAAAGAAAGAAAGAAAGAAAGAAAGAAAGAAAGAAAGAAAGAAAGAAAGAGAAAGAAAGAAAGAAAGAAAGAAAGAAAGGAGGGAGGCAGGGAAGGAAGGAACAAAGGCAGGAGGAGAGGAAGGAAGGAGTACAAACCTGGCACTAGATGCAGCTTCAGAGGATAATCCAGGGCTGGAAGGGACCTGGAGGTCATCTAGCCCAACCCTGCTCCAGCAGGACATTGCTACTGAGTTTTTCTTTTGATCCCCCAGTCACATGGTTACATAGCCACGCCCACCCAGTCACATGACCCTACACACACACCAAGCCACGCCTGCCAAGCCACGCCCACAGAACCGGTAGCAAAAAAAATTAGATTTCACCCGTGAAGTCTACAGATTCCCTTTTGTGACCTTCTGAAGCCAGATTCACTTAACAACCACGTTACTAACTAAACCACTGCATTGATTCACTTAACAACGGTGGCCAGAAAGATCCTAAAACGGGGCAAAACTCATTGAACAACTGTCTTGCTTAAGCAAGGGAAATTTAGGGGCCAATTGTGGTCGTACGTCAAGGATTATCTGTACTAAACGCCTGGCCGATTTCGTTTTAAAACTAATCCAGAGTTGAAACTGTGTTTCTGTTTTTCGTAAAGTTTTTTTTTATTTTATAACATATAAAAAAATCCATTTTCAGTTCAATAGTGTGTTGTCTGGGTACACAATTTCTGTCTAAGAGACAGATTAAAAATAATATGAGAATGATTTTGAATACATGAAGCACATCCTGGGAAAAAAAATGGCGTTGATTTTCTTAGACGCACAGAAAGCAATTGATAACGTAAAATGGCAATTTATTTATTTATTTTATTTATTTATTTTGTCACAACATCATACAAAAAGATTATATAGTATATACACATATAAACATATATAGGAAGAAGAAAAGAAAAACAATAGGACAGGAACGGTAGGCACGTTTGTGCGCTTATGCACGCCCCTTATGGTCCTCTTAGGAATGGGGTGAGGTCAATAGTAGAAAGTTTTTGGTTAAAGCTTTTAGGATTATGGGAAGAGACCACAGAGTCAGGTAAAGTATTCCAAGCACTGATGATTCTGTTACAGAAGTCATATTTTCTGCAAATCTAGATTAAAGCGGTTGACATTAAGTTTAAATCTATTGGTTGCTCTTGTATTATTGCAATTAAAGCTGAAGTAGTCTTTGACAGGAAGGACATTGCAATAGATGATTCTGTGAGTTAAACTTAGGTCTTGTCGAAGGCGACGGAGTTCCAAGTTTTCTATTTATTTATTAATTTATTTATTAATTTATTTATTTATTTATTTATTTATTTATTTATTTATTACGACTCAAATCTATGGACTTTGGTGAGAGTTTTATTAACATGATGAAGGCATATATCACAAACAAACAGGCAAAGATTATGATAAATGGGGATATGACAGAGAACTTTAATATAAAAAAAAGGCACAGGACAAGGATATATATCCATTATTCCCTTTTACTATTTATATTGACATTGGAAGTGTTAAATAGAAATATTAGACAAGACATAGAAATAAAAGGTGTGGAAATTAAAAAAAAAAACCAGAGTTGAAACTGTGTTATGGGCTTGCTAAGTAGTGGCCTTTTATCCTGAAAACTCTGTCCATGCTCAAGACCCTGAGATTAGAGCGTGAATTAATATTCAAGTTGTTTATACATTCTTCCATGTTCTTGGCTGGGCAAGAGTTTGCAGGGTGCTTCCCTAATCGAGTCCTTCTTTTAATCTTTAATCTTTTTAATCTTTTTATCTCTTTTAATCTCTTTAATCTTTTTAATCTTTAATCTTTTTCGATTGAAAAAATAAGAAAGAAAGAAATCTTGCCAATATTTGAGGGGCTGCCCCAGAGAAGGCGAAACTCAATCTATTCTTCCAAAGCACCCGAGGGCAGGAGAAGAAACAATGGAAGGAAACTCATCAAGGAGAGAAGCAATCTGGAATATAAGGAGGAATTTTCTGACAGTGAGGACAATTAACCGGTGGAACTGCGTACCACCAGAAGTTTAATGGGCGCTCCATCGCTGGAGGTTTTAAAGAAGAGATAGGACAGCCATTTGTCTGGAATAGTATAGGCAAGGGTCTCCTGCTGGAACGGGGGGGGGTTGGACTAGAGGACCTCCAAGGTCCCTTCCAACTCTCTTATTCTGTTTATTTTGATTGCTATCCTGCCTTTGGTCCAATATCTCCCTCTGGTGTGGGGAAAAAAGACGCCCTTCCAATTTGGGGACGGAGGTGTGTGTGTGTGTTTGTGTGGTGGAGGAGTCCCTTCCCCATCTAATTTCCAAATTTGGGCTCCTATCTTAAGTCCTGACAGTTTTAACATAACATAACAACAGAGTTGGAAGGGACCTTGGAGGCCTTCTAGTCCAACCCCCTGCCCAGGCAGGAAACCCTACACCATCTCAGTCAGATGGTTATCTAACATTTTCTTAAAAATTTCCAGTGTTGGAGCATTCGCAACTTCTGAAGGCAAGTCGTTCCACTTATTAATTGTTCTAACTGTCAGGAAATTTCTCCTTAGTTCTAAAACTAAGTTTCTAAGGAAACTTCTTAGTTTTGATCGTCCTTAGCTTCCCTAACCCTCCCAGACCATCCAGGTGTCCAGCTGGGAATTACAGTGCAGGGTAATTCGCTCTCCGTTACAGTGTGGAAGTTCAAATGGAAGAATATTTTGGAATCAGATGCAATTGGGGATGTTCTGTATATTTCTTTAATTGAGCCTCTGCTGGTTGTTGTTGGGCCTGACAACATTGGTCCCTGCAGTTTTCTTAGCAAGGTATTTAATTTTTCCTTCCTTCCTTCCTTTCTCATCTCCTTCTCCTTCCTTCCTTCCTTCCCCTCTCAACTTTTTCCTTCCTTCTTCTTTCTTTCTCTCATTTCTTTTTCCTTCCTTCCTTCCTTCTCTCATTTTTCCTTCCTTTCTTCCTTTCTTCTCTCATTTCTTTCTCCTTCCTTCCTTCCCCTCTCAACTTTTTCCTTCCTTCTTCTTTCTTTCTCTCATTTCTTTTTCCTTCCTTCCTTCCTTCTCTCATTTTTCCTTCCTTTCTTCCTTTTTTCTCTCATTTCTTTCTCCTTCCTTCCTTCCTTCCATTCTCATCACTTTCTCCTTCCTTCCATCCATCCATCCATTTCTATTCTCATCTCTTTCTCCTTCCTTCCTTCCTTCCCCTCTCAACTTTTTCCTTCCTTCTTCTTTCTTTCTCTCATTTCTTTTTCCTTCCTTCCTTCCTTCTCTCATTTTTCCTTCCTTTCTTCCTTTCTTCTCTCATTTCTTTCTCCTTCCTTCTTTCCCCTCTCAACTTTTTCCTTCCGTCTTCTTTCTTTCTCTCATTTCTTTTTCCTTCCTTCCTTCCGTCCTTCCTTCTCCTCATTTTTCCTTCCTTTCTTCCTTTTTTCTCATTTCTTTCTCCTTCCTTCCTTCCTTCCATTCTCATCACTTTCTCCTTCCTTCCCTCCATCCATCCATTTCTCTATTCTCATCTCTTTCTCCTTCCTTCCTTCCTCTCTCAACTTTTTCCTTCCTTCCTTCTTTCTCTCATTTCTTTCTCCTTCATTCCTTCCTTTCTTCCATTCTCATCTTTCTCCTTCCTTCTTTCCTTCCTTCCTTCCTCTCTTGTTTTTTCTTCCTTTCTTCCTTTTTTTCTCTCATTTCTCTTTCTCCTTCCTTCCTTCTCTTATTTTTCTTCCTTTCTTCCTTTTTTCTCTCCTTCCTTCCTTTCTTCCTCCCCCCCCCCATTCTCTTCTTGTCTCTAACAATGAAAGAGAAAAATCATCCGAAAGTTGCCATCCAACTTTGTGCCCAGCAGGGCTAAAATTCATTTGCTATTATGCTAGCACAGTTTTTCTGAACCTTGGCAACTTAAAGATGTCTGTACTTCAACTCCCAAAATTCCTCATCTGCCATGAAATCCAGCTTGGTGATTTTGGGCCAATCACCAGGCGGCTCTGAGTTCTAGTCCTGCCCTTTGCATGAAACCCGGCTCCGTCCCCTTTGGACCAATCACCAGGAGACTGTGAGTTCTAATCCCGCCCTAGGAATGAAAAATTTGCTGGCTCCCTTTGGGCCAAATCTCTTTCTTTCAGCCCAACCCACCTCACAGGGTTGTTGTTGTGGGGAAAAAAGAGGAGGAGGAAGGAGTATTGCATATGTTCGCTTGCTTGAGTAATAAAAGCGGGGTTAAAGTATCATCTAATAATAGTTTCTTCTTTTCAACCCGGGAAAGCATTTGAAAGTTACAAATCACACGAGGTTTTAAAATGGATCGCAGCTGCTGAATTCCACCTGTCTGGCAATCCAAATCAAAAGTTATTCATTTCTTATCGCAGAAATAAACCTTGGCTTGTCATCGCAGTTGTCTGGGGTAATAACCTTTGGAATTGTGAAGTGCCAAAGTCTTCTTTTTCTAGCTAGTCCGGGCTAACCTTGGCCCGCATATGGAAGAAAATCATAAATAATATTACCCGGGTGAGCATTACAATATCTTTTATCATATTTTCAAGCCGGTGCTGAATTGCATGAGCCGGAAGAGACAGGAAGATTGGAAACTCAAAATTATTTCTCTCTTTATTTGTCTTCTTGTTTCCAAAGTTTTCTTTGAAAACTTTCATTTTGTTTTTCATTTGTTTTCTTGTTTCCAAAAGACGAAAAAACTCCCTCCTTCCAGTTTGGGAAACTTGCCAGTACAGATAGCCCTCCTCGTCTTATTTCTTTTATTTAGTTCATTTATTTAGTTCATTTATTTAGTTCATTTAGTTCGAAGTTACGACAGGGCTGAAAAAGGGGACTTACGACCGTTTTCCGCTCTTACGACCGTTGCAGCATCCCCACAGTCGCGGGATCAGAATTCAGAACGTTTGGCGAGTGGCTCCTATTTATGACCATTGCAGCATTCCCGACTTACGACGACAGTTGAAAAGTTACAATGGGCACTGAAAATAGTGACTTATGGCCGTTTTTCGCACTTACGACTGCTGCAGCATCCCTTTGGTCACGTGATCAAAATCCACATGCTTGGCAACTGCCTCGTATTTATGGCGGCCGCAGTGTTCCCGGGGTCACGTGATCCCCTTTTAGACTTTCTGACAAGCCAAGTCCACGCGGAAGCCAGATTCGCTGAACAAGTTTAATAAAAAGAAGTTTAATAAATAGTTTAATAAATAGAAGGACTAGGGGAGACATGATAGCTGTGTTCCAATATCTCAGGGGCTGCCACAAAGAAGAGGGAGTCGGGCTGTTCTCCAAAGCACCTGAGGGTAGAACAAGAAGCAATGGGTGGAAACTAATCAAGGAGAGAAGCAACTTAGAGCTAAGGAGAAATTTCCTGACGTGAGAACAATCAATAAGTGGAACGACTTGCCTGCAGAAGTTGTAAATGCTCCAACACTGGAAATTTTTAAGAAGATGTTGGATAACCATCTGACTGAGACGGTGTAGGGTTCCTGCCTAGGCAGGGGGTTGGACTAGAAGGCCTCCAAGGTCCCTTCCAACTCTGTTGTTATGTTATGTTATGTTAAGTGTGACTAACTTAACCAGTGCAGTGATTCGTTTAAGGATCACTGCAAGGATGGTCGTAACATGGGTGGAAATTCACTTTTAACAACTGTCTCGCTTCACAAGGGAAAATTTGGGCTCGGTTGGGATTGTAAGTGGAGGAAAAAGTCTACACTTTTACAAAACGGTAGGGAAGGTGGTGGCTACTACATGGATTTGTGTTGGGAGTAAAAGCTGAGTAAGGCTGGGCTTGGTTGGTATTTGGGTGGGAAGCACACCAAATTCCTTTCCTCTGTAAATGTGATTGTGAAATAAGAAAGTAAAACTACTTTATTATTATTAAAAATAATATTACTATTTAGGTGATTTCCAAGAAACGGTGAACCAGTTCATGTGTCAGGAAGACCCAAGATTTTTATCTCTGGTTTTTTATTTTTAGAGAGTGATGACATTGTGTTGTTTTCATTTTGTCTGGAGCCCTGACCTTTGCAAATCTGATTATTTTGGAAGCCTCTAATGACCATAAAAGGCTCAAAGATTATAACTGTGGTCGGTCCATTTCTGGTGGAATTAAAGTAGAACAGACAGCCTTCGATTTATCCATTTGTTAAGCAACTGTTGAAAAGTTACCACAGTTCTGAAAAAAAGTGACTTAAAACAACTGTTCTCGTGTTTAGGATCTTTGCAGCAATTCTGGCAATTGATGTGATCAAAATTTGGGTATTTTATGACAGTTAAGTGTTTATAATGCCTTGGTTAAGGCCACACTTGGAATATTGCATCTAGTTTTGGTCGCCACGATATAAAAAAAGATGTGGAGATTCTAGAAAGAGTGCAGAGAAGAGCAACAAAGAGGATTAGGGGACCGGAGGCTAAAACATATGAAGAACGGTTGCAGGAACTCAGTATGTCTAGTTTAATAAAAAGAAGGACCAGGGGAGACATGATAGCAGTCTTCCAATATCTCAGGGGCTGCCACAAAGAAGAGGGAGTCAAGCTATTCTCCAAAGCACTTGAGGGCAGGACAAGAAGCAATGGGTGGAAATTAAACAAGGAGAGAAGCAAACTAGATTTAAGGAAAAATTTTCCGGATAGTGGGAACAATTAACCAGTGGAACTACTTGCCTCCAGAGGTTGTGGGTTTTCCATCACTGGAGGGTTTTTTTAAGAATAAATGGGACAAACATTTGTCTGTAGTGGTATAGGGTTTCCTGCCTGAGCAGAGGGTTGGACTAGAAGACCTCTAAGGTCCCTTCCGACTCTTGTTATTCAGCCTTAAAATAGGTTTGTGTAGTCCAGGGTGCTGGACTAGCCATGGGGAGGTCAAGTCCAAATGTCTCAGCCACATTATCTCTGTATTGTCAGCCTTCCTAGGCAATCCATCCAGATGAGCTAGATAATATAAAACATCATATTATTATTATTATTATTATTATTATTATTATTATTATTATTATTATTATTATTATTATTCACAGATGTTCAGACTTGGCATTTTTGTCTACCTATCGAGTCCTTACCGAGGACCTGAGATAGGCAAATCTGGATGTTTAATGGTATTATTGTTGTTGTTATCTCTTTTATTCAATAAACAGAAAACTCGGTCAAATGAACATTCAAAAATGCATCAGAAATACCATTGACTGGTGCTGATGGTTGATACGGGTTGCTGCCAGCATCCTAGATATCAGCCAGAGACCTTCTTAAGATGTACAATGTTCCAAGTAGTGCAGTTTTTTGCAGTTCCGCAGGTGTTATTGCAGGAAGCTGCAATTTCTTGGTGTGTTTTGTAAAATTCATGGACATGGTACCAAGTACCCTGATGACAATGGGTATCATGGTTACATGTTTCATTCATAGCTGTGTAGTTTCGATGGCCAGGTTACGATATTTCATGATTTTTTTTCCACTTCATTTTCGATAACTTTTTCCACTTTATGTTCCCATGACTTTTTGGATACAGGTAAGTTGTATTTTTTTACGTAATGACCAGTGCAGAGATGGTATTTCAGCAGGTTCTGACCAGTTCTGGAGAACCGGTAGCGGAAATTTTGAGTAGTTCGGAGAACCGGTAAATACCACCTCTGACTGGGCCCGCCCACATCTGTTCTCTGCCTCCAGCTGATTGGGAGGAAATGGGGATTTTGCAGTAACCTTCCCCTGGAGTGGGGTGGGAATGGAGATTTTACAGTATCCTTCCCCTGCCACGCCCACCAAGCCATGCCAGGCCCACCAAGCCACGCCCACAGAACCGGTAGTAAAAAAAAATTGAATCCCACCACTGGACCACTGGATTAATTTAGCAACTCAGTCATGTCTACCTTTGTAATCAATTTGGGCAATTTTGCTGCATTCACATATTAAGTGCGAAACAGGTTCGACTTTGTCCTTGCAAAGTCGGCAGTTTGGATTGTCGGTGGATTTTTGTATCTTCGCTTTCATGGCATTAGTTTGTCGTGCTTGTTCTTGAGCAGCGAGTATGAAACCTTCCGTTTCTTTCTTGACGGTTCCCATCTTAAGCCATGCCCATGTTGTTGTTGTTGTTGTTGTTATTATTTTATAATACCGTATTATACTATAATAATACAATACAATAGAAAATATTATATTATTATTATAATAGGTTAAATTTCAGGATGTTGAAAAAAAGCAGAGTTGGAACACCAGCCATATTTTGCAACGCTGCAAATTGCGATTGCAACACTGAGCTACACTGCAGGGATGTCGTAAGCTTTTCTCCGTCAACCTCGGATTTGAAAGCCCATCTTTTGTTATTCAACACCTCTGTTCCCAGCCTTGATTTCCTCCCTCCCCCTCCCAGATTTTCTGGATTTAAAATGTTTAGAATTCACCGGCTGAGCATTCTGGGCCATGGAGTCCAACATTGGCCGGGGGGGGGGGGCACATACGCAACTCCACGTCTCAGGATCTCTCTTTGGAAAAGCTGAACAGAAAGCAGCAAAAACATTTAAGGATTAAATATTTGAAATATCCAGCCTCCGTCCTCTGTCCGCAAAATTGGCAGTTCGTAAAGGAAATGAGGTTATTTATGTAGAGGATAATCCCTTGATTATTTGACTTACAAATTCGGCAGTCGGCTTACAAATTTGGTGTCCCTTGTGTTGGAGAAAAAAAAATAGTTTTGCTTTCAAACAAGTCGGAAATGGTGCATTTAATTATAGGCTCCACCGTGTGTTCATATGTGTTGAAAAGTATTTGTAAGGGAATTGTGCAGGGAATTCTTGGGGGGGCTGTCTCCAATTCGAGGTCCTTTTTACAGTTAATCCTCGGTTTACGACCCACAAACGAGCCCCTAATCTCCGTTGCTAAGCAAGATGGGTTAAGTAAGTTTTGCCCCATTTTACGACCTTTCTTGCCACCGTCGTTAAGTGAATCACGGTGGTTCTTCAGGGAGTAACACGGTTATGAAGCAGATCTGGCTTCTCCATGGATTTTGCATGTCGGAACGTCGCAAACGGGGATCACGAGACCCCGGGACGCTGCAATCCGTCATAAATGTGAGTCGGTTGCCAAGAATCCAAATGTTCATCACGTGACCCTGGGGAGGCTGCAACGGTCGTAAGTGTGAAAAAGGGTCCTAAGTCACATTTTTTTTTCAGTGCAGCTGTAACTTCGAACGGTCCCTAAATGAATTGTTATAAGTCGAGGACTACCTGTATGTATTTGGGAAGTAGAGAGGCTGAAGGAGCCAAACGTTGATCCTGGAGATGCTTGGAGCCCCCCAAATCACCTGTTTCAACTGCTGAGCCCCCTCCCCAAATGTCGTAATGGTGCCACCCAGTTCTGGAAAGCAGCTACAGCCAATCAGTCAGAATAGAGCTGGAAGGGACCTTGGAGGTCTTCTAGTCCAGCCCCCTGCTCAGGCAGGAGCCCCTACGCCATTCCAGACAGGTGGCTGTCCAGTCTCTTCTTAAAAACCTCCAGTGTTGGAGCACCCATAATTTCTGGTGGCAGGCTGTTCCACTGGTTAATTGTCCTCCCTGTTAAGAAGTTAATTCCAGGTTGCTTCTCTCCTTGATAAATTTCCATCCATTGTTTGGCTGAGAGATTTGAACCTGACCTCCCCACGTCTAGTCCAGCACCCTGGACTATAGAAACCTCTTTTAAGACAGAATAAAAGAGCTGGAAGGGACCTTGGAGGTCTTCTAATCCAACCCCACTGCTGAGGCAGGAGTCCCTATTTCAGACAGATGGCCGTCGAATCTCTTCTTGAAAACCTCCAACAATGGAGCATCCACAACTTCTGGTGGCAAGCAGTTCCGCTGGTTGATTGTCCTCCCTCTTTCGAAGTTTCTCCTTAATTCCAGGTCGCTTCTCTCCTTGATCCGTTTCCGTCCATTGTTTCTTGTCCTGCCTTTGGGTGCTTTGGGGCAGCCCCTCAAATACTGGAACACTTCTATCATGTCCACCCTCGTCCTTTTTTCCCTCTGGACTGGCCATGCGCAATTCCTGCACCCATTCTTCATATGTATACATTTATACATCCAAATTAGAATGTGTTGTTTCCCTGTGTCATATATGTGGATATGTATCTTCCTTCCTTCCTTCCTTCCTCTCTCTCCTTCCTTCCCTCCTCTCTCTCCTTCCTTCCTTCCCCCTCTCCCTTCCTTCCTTCCTTCCTTCCTCTCTCTCCTTCCTTCCATCCTCTCTCTCCTTCCTTCCTTCCTCCCTCCTTCCTTCCTTCCCCTCTCCTTCCTCCTCCTCCTCCTCTCCTTCCTTCCTCCTTCCTTCCCCTTCCTTCCTTCCTTCCTTCCTTCCCTCTCCTTCCTCCCTCCTCCCTCCTTCCTTCCTTCCTTCTTCCTCCCCCTCTCCTCCTTCCTTCCTTCCTCTTCCTTCCTTCCCCTCCCTTTCTTCCTCTTCCTTCCTTCCCCTACCTTCCTTCCTCTTCCTTTCTTCCTCTCTCCTCCTTCCTTTCTTCCTTCCTTCCTTCCTTCCTTCCTTCCTTTCCTCTCTTTTTCCTTCCTCTCCTGCTCCGCCTCCTTCCTTCTTTCCCCCTCCTCCTTCCTTCCTTCCTTCCTTCCATACATCTTTCCTTCCTTCCTTCCTGTCCTCTCTTTTTCCTTCCTTTTCCTTCCTCTCCCGCTCCACCTCCTTCCTTTTCCTTCCTTCCTTCCTTCCTTCCTTCCTTCCTTCCTTCCTTCCTTCCTTCCCTCTCCTTCCTTCCTTCCTTCCCCTCCTTCCTCCTCCCTCCTTCCTTCCTTCCTTCCCCTCTTCCTTCCTTCCTTCCTTCCTCTCTCTCTCTCTCTCTCCTTCCTTCCTTCCTCTCTCTCCTTCCTCTCTCTCTCCTTCCTTCCTTCTTTCCTTCCTCTCTCCTTCCTTCCTTCCTTCCCCCCTCTTCCTTCCTTCCTTCCTTCCTCTGTCCCTCCCCTTCCTTCCTTCCTCTCTCTTCTTCCTTCCTTCCTTCCTTCCTTCCTTCCTTCCTTCCCCCTCTCCCTTCCTTCCTTCCTTCCCCCTCTCCCTTCTTTCCTTCCTCTCTCTCTCTCTCTCTCTCTCTCCTTCCTTCCTTCCTCTCTCTCCTTCCTCTCTCTCTCTCCTTCCTTCCTTCTTTCCTTCCTCTCTCCTTCCTTCCTTCCTTCCTCTCCCTCCTTCCTTCCTTCCTTCTGTCCGTCAGGCCTGAAGTCATCTTTTGCATTGGATCTTCTGGCCTGCCACATTTAGTGCTGTGGGGAACTGGGAGGGGGGATTGTATGGAGCAGGGGAGATATCTACATTCCTTTCTCTGAGCGTCAAGGACATCTTGCCTGGAGGGGTGGAACTGGGAGGCATCTCCAGCTGGGACGGTGTATTGATCGGACCATGTGATGGACATGTGGGTGTTGGGCAGGGACTTGGACTTTTCTTATTTTTTTTCCTATTTTATTTATATAATATTCAATTTCCATCAAACAGTGTGTGATCTGGGTACAGTTCTTTTTAAACCGTCATAATCCACGTACAATATTCATCACAATATTAAAATAAATAATAATAATAACAACAACAACAACAACAATAACAACAACAGAGTTGGAAGGGACCTTGAAGGTCTTCTAGTCCAACCCCCTGCCCAGCCAGGAAACCCTACACCATCTCAGTCAGATGGTTATCCAACATTTTTTAAAAAATTTCCAGTGTTGTGGAGCATTCACAACTTCTTCAGGCAAGTTGTTCCACTTATTGATTGTTCTAACTGTCAGGAAATTCCTCCTTAGTTCTAAGTTGCTTCTCTCCTTGATCAGTTTCCACCCATTGCTTCTTTTTCTACCCTCAGGTGCTTTGGAGAATAGTTTGACTCCCTCTTCTTTGTGGCAACCCCTGAGATATTGGAACACTGCTATCATGTCTCCCCTGGTCCTTCTTTTCATTAAACTAGACATACTCAGTTCCTGCAACCGTTCTTCATATGTTTTAGCCTCCAGTCCCCTAATCATCTTTGTTGCTCTTCTCTGCACTCTTTCTAGAGTCTCGACATCCTTTTTACATCGCGGTGACCAAAACTGGATGCAATATTCCAAGTGTGGCCTTACCAAGGCATTATAAAGTGGTAATAACACTTCACGTGACCTTCATTCTATCCCTCTGTTTATGCAGCCCAGAACTATGTTGGCTTTTTTAGCAGCTGCTGCACACTGCTGGCTCATATCTAAATGGTTGTCCACTAGGACTCCAAGATCCCTCTCACAGGTACTACTATTGAGCAAGGTACCACATATTTGTTTACTTAACATCATCTTCTTTAACAACTCTCCATATTAACATTTCCTCCTTTCTAACTTCTGTTTCTATTGTCTAGCCCAGGGGTCTGCAAACTTGGCTCTTTCAAGACTTGTGGACTTCATCTCGCAGAGTTCCTCAGCCAGCAAAGTCCACAAGTCTTAAAAGAGCCAAGTTTGCAGACCCCTGGGCTAGCCATTGATAAAATACATCCCATATCAAAAAAATATTTATCCTTAATAGTGAGCGTTAATTTATCCATTTCTGCGCATTCTAATATTTTCTTAATTACATTCCCCTCTGACAGAATCTCATCATATTCCCATTGTTGTGCAAATACAATTCTAGTTGCAGTTAATATAAATGCAAAACCAGATATATAGTCCTTTTATCATATTTTTTCCGGTAGGATGCCCAACAAAAATATCTCTGGTTTCAAGTCTATGTGTTGCTTTGTCATTTTTTACAACCAAGTATGTATTTTCATCCAATATTTTTTAGCTTTTGGGCATGTCCACCACATATGGTAGTGTGAACCAGATGGTTGATTACATTTCCAGCATTTTGCAGATCTGTCTTTATACATTTTTACCAGCCTTGCTGGTGCAAAATGCCATCTGTAAAACATTTTATACAGATTTTCTTTATATGCAGTTGACATAGTCAATTTAATATTTCTTGTGCTCTGATTGGCTGGGTGTGTGTCCTGTTTGGGTGGGGGCTTGGTTGTGCTCAGATTAGTTTGAGTTGCAGGGGGATTTGAGCTGGTGAGCTGCACTGCTGCTGTTTGGCTTCGTGGTCGTGGTCGTGCTACATCTTCGTAGTGGGTGTCAGTCTGCTGCATGTATGGATTGGAGGGGTTTGAAATGGCTAATGTTGCAGCTGCGGTCTGGCTTTTTTTATTTTATTTTATTATTTTATTATTTTATTTATTTTATTTATTTATTTTATTAATTAATTTTTTATTTATTTTATTAATTTTATGCGGGAGAAAACCCGAATAACCAAAGACCTACATACAAATACCCGCGAAAACCTCAGAAAACAAATACACACACACACACACACACACACACACACACATATATATATATGTAGGTCTTTGGTTATTCGGGTCTTCTCCCGCGTAAAATTGGAAGTGTCTTGGCGACGTTTCGACGAAGTCTCATTCGTCATCTTCAGGCTTCAGCTTCGTGCTTCTGGGAGCAATGTGTGATTGCAGCTGTTTCTTCCTTTTTAACTGCTAGTGGGGGTTTGAACTGATTGGGTGGGAGTTTGGCTGTGCTCAGATTAGTCTGAGTTGCAGGGGGATTTGAGCTGGTGAGCTGCATTGCTGTTGTTTGGCTTCGTGGTCGTGGTCTTGCTACATCTTCAAGCCAAGCTCCCACCCAATCAGGTCAAACCCCCACTAGCAGTTAAAAAGGAAGAAATCATTTTTATTGTGGTTTTTCTTTTCCATAACTCTAATACATAGTCAAACAGACAGTGTTATTTTTATTTGCTTTGGATTAAC